>NC_141357.1:34292278-34499778 GCF_057382095.1 Aulonocara sp. 'chitande type north' Nkhata Bay
CATGAGCCTAGTGGGCTTATGAAAACTATTTTTCATCATCTCCTGAAACTCTCATATCTTCGTCGCTTGGGGGAGCTAGGACGGCTCATCTGCATCCAGTGTTACTGTAGTGAAGTAGTCTTGATGCATGCTCAATCATCCAGGTAAGTAAATCTCCAAAAGTTGATTCTGTTCATCTGGACATAGCGAAAACGTGACGACGAAACGTTTCTCCCACAAAACGCTACGTCCAGATGAACAGAATCAACTTTTGGAGATGTAGTGAAGTAGATTTAGGTAGGATTTTACGTGATGTCCGTGAATGCAGCACTAACATCCACACCTTCCCAGTTGATAATTGGAGGCCTTATAAGAAACAGCTGTGCTTCATTACCACACGGAGGCATTTGGAATTCTTTTCCCATCCAAGGTGACCAAGAGCGGTTTGATTTCTTCAGGAAAGCTGCTCATTTTAGTATTGCCCTTTAGAGAGTAGTAAGTGGGACTGTTGCGTTTGTTATTATGTGGCATATAGGTGGACTTTGGCGACTGCTTCCCTCTGTTTTATTACAGGATTGTGCCACACTGCTGCTGCTGCTGTAGCCTTGTTGTTATTTTACAAACATGTATGGACTGGCCTTGACTGACTCCTGGTTTTATGGTCTTTTACTCTGAATTGTTTGATATATTTTAATCATGCTTTTTGTAAAGAACTGTACCTTAGGGTGTATCTGTTTCATTTATCTCTTTTACTGATTTGTTTTATGTTTTATTGCTTTAGTGGAGGTGCGGCCGCTTGTCATGGGGCTAGGCACGTAAGGTGGAATTCCCCAGGTTCATCCACCCATGGGTATTCTGCTGTTTCAGCTCCTGTGACTGAGAGACTGATTTATCTTCCTTGGGAGAGGAAATGCCCAGGGTTCAATAAGACTGGTATAGGTATTGCCGCGTGGGTGGAAGAGGTGCAGGCCTGTTTGAGGGTACGACATCTTTCACTAAGCCCTTTTCATCTATGATCATCTAGAAGGCAAGCCCAGAGAAGAGACTACATATTGGCTTCCAGAGGAGAAAGACGATCACGAAAAGATTTTGACTGTTTTACAGGACCTGTATGGGTGTACTAAGTCGTGCCTTTCTGCAGGTGGAGTTCTTTTCAAGACGACAGCAAATTTTATTGTTCTGTATTTTGGGGATGAAATTCGATCTCGCTTGGAGACACCAATCACACTGTGGTGACTGGTGATGGCAGGAGTGGACAAAATGTAGTCCACAAAGCTACACTTTGGGCTGAGGGTTGTTGTTGTTACCTGTGTGGGGAGGGACAAAGAAGCACTCACGAAGAAAAGCTGAGCAGGGGGAGAAGAGACAACCGGAAGAGTTTTGTTGGGCTGAGGCAGAATAAGGGTTGTTCACCTGACCTGTAAATTGTGGATTTCTTACTAAAGGCAAGGTTCATAATATTTATTTTTTAATAATAACTTGATGCACTTGATTTCAAATAAAGATTGTTTTAAAAGCTAATGTTGCTCATAAATTCTTGTCCTCTGAACACCAGATCGGTTTTACAAAGGTGGTGGCAGCGTAACCTGTTTAATCCTCAGTCATTCAGGTCATAGTCGTTTTAGGCTTGAAAAGAATGTGAATGGACTTTTTTTTTTTTTTTTTTTTTTTTTTTAAATAAAGATGTTTTACTGAAGAAGTCCAGTCACCTTCTTTTCAAGCTCTTAAGAATAAATAAAAATCCAAGTTTTATTACAATGTTTCTAACACTGTGGAGAAAAGGATGGATGATCTGAGAATCTTATTTTAAATTGGAAAGAAACCCCTGTCTTCAGTTCCAGTTTCTTCAGTGCATGTCTGAAATAAGGAAAAAAAAAAGAAATGTGATCTGCTTTTGTTTTTGTGGATTTGTTTGCTTAGCAACCTTCAGTACAGAGAGCTGAATGCTAAACGCTGTACGTTTTAAATAATATGAGCCTAAGGAGCCTATTGCAGCTGCCGCAGGGTGCACCCTAGAGAGGTCACCAGGGTAACAAACACATGCACTCACATTTACACCTATGGGCAATATAGAATAACAAACTAACCTAACCCCACTAATTGCGTGTCTTTGGACTGTGGGAGGAAGCTGGAGTACCCAGAGCAAACTCACACAAACACAGGGGAGAACATGCAAACTGCACACAGAAAGGTCCCGACCAGATGGTAGAGTCAAACTCAGGACATTCTTGCTGTGAGGCAACAGTGTTAACCACTGTGCCACCCTGAAATGAAAGATCATTCAATTAAATTTTATTTGCATAGCACCAAACACAACAGCAGTCTCCTCAAGGTGCTATGTGAAGTATTATTTGTAAAGTAGAGACCCTAGATTAATACAGAGAAAACCCCAACAATCAAACAACCCCTTTTGACCAAGCACTTCGTTTTTTCTTTGGACTGTTACTAATGCTTAAATGCAAAGTGGTGCATAAATAGAGTGGAAAAGGGTATGTGAACAAGAAACAGTCCATCAAGGGAAACCCCCAGCAGCCTAGACCTATTGCAGCAGAACTAAGGGAGGATTCAGGGTCACTTGATCCAGCCCTAACCCTATGCTTGATCAAAAAGGAAAGTTTCAAGCCTAATCTTAAAAGTAGAGAGGGTGTCTGCCTCCAGAACCCAAACTGGAGCAGGTTCCTCATGAGACGGAGTTAAAGGCCTCTGAATCCCAATGTACTTTTAAATACCCTAGGAACCACAAGTCTAAAGTCAGAGAGCTGTTGTTCCTAGAGTGTTTAAAAGTAGAATGGGAGGGAGAGCCTTCAGTTTTCAGGCCCCTCTTATATGGAACCAGCTTCCAGTTTGGATTCGGGAGACAGACACTATCTCTACTTTTAAGATTAGGCTTAAAACTTTCCTTTTTGCTAAAGCATAAAGTTAGGGCTGGACCAGGTGACCCTAAATCTTCCCTTAGTTATGCTGCAATAGATGTAGACTGCTGGGGGATTTCCATGATGTACTGTGTATTTCCTTTTCAGTGGTTCTGGTTCTGCCGGAGATTTCTTCCTGTTTAAAGGTAGTTTTTCCTTCCCACTGTCACCAAAGTGCTTGCTCATAGGGGGTCATATGATTGTTGGTTTTTTTTCTCTGTATGCATTATTGTAGGGTCTACCTTACAATATAAAGCACCTTGAGGTGACTGTTGTTGTGATTTGGCACTATATAAATAAAATTGAATTGAATTGAAATAATAATGAATTAAAACAGTCGAGCCCAGAAAGGACGTTTCTAACTTTAGAGAGATTGTTCAAATGCAATTGGTGTGTAACCTTTTATAATCTTCAGTTACCTTCATACACCAACAAATACCAATCATATTTAGGTTGTATGTTGCGTATGTCTATTTGTCACAGCTGAAGAAGGTTTTGCCCTCCTTCTGTTGAAAGTCTGGTTATTCCACTGGTTCCAAAGTTCTTTCGCAGCTATTTGAATCCAGGGCAAAAAGATATAATGATGACAAAATACATGGAGCTCATTAAATGAATCTAATAAGCAATGTCTCTCCATAAAATTGAAAAAGCAATAATAATGAAAAAATAAATTAAACCACTTGATTTAACTATGCCCATATCACCTCAGTTCTTTGATTATCCACTAATCTGCCAGTGATAACACTAGGCATGTTTAATCCTCACCTGTAAAGCATGAAACTGATGAGAACACCATATTTTCATGATGACATCTCACTGGGTCTTGTCTACATAAGCAAGGTAGTTGATAGTCCTACTGAAAGCAGCCATGGAACACAACCCTCCATCTCACAACTATGTGGATTCCAACTACATGCCTTTAGAAAAAGGAAATAAGTGTAATCTTTGTAGGAAAACTATAACAAAGCCAAGGTTATGCACCATTTAGTGTAAATGAAACAATGAGCTCTTTTGCTTTAGATAATCCATTTTGTTGTAGACTTTAAGTTGGGAATCAGGACTTATACTTTTTAATTTCTTTAAATGTACCTTTAAAGAAATAAAGAATTTAAGTACTTTTTCCAAATAGTTGTGATACACTCTCTACGGACTTTGTGCTATTTTATTTATTTTTATCTTGGTGCGCTGTGTGGCAGACAGGATGGAGGACCCAAATGCAGGACTCATAGATGGACAGAAACAGAGGGTTAAAGTACACGGAGGGATAACAAGGGAATGGGACACAGAAGGAGAGCACACCTGAGAGTAATCAAACACAACAAGACCAGGGGAAATCCAACTAGACACACTGACATGGGACACAGACTACAAAGTAAAACAGGAAACATAACACATAGACACGGACTTGACAAGGGGATACAGCTGACAGGGGAGACAGAACTACCGTGGAACACAGAGACAAAAACCAAAATACTAAGAACACTAACACTGAAACCAAAAGACTAGGAATGATAAATACTGACAAACTCAAAGTTCAATAAATAACACAAACTCAAAACACTGGGTCAGTGACCCAGGACCGTGACACCAGAGACATGACACCAGGAACACAGGGGAGGGACAAAAACAGAACAGAAACCAAGAAACTTGAAACTATAAATAACAACAAAGAAATCCCGGACTATTAATAATTCAAGATACAGAACACTGGGTCACCGACCCAGGACCGTGACAATTCTAAGTTGGTCTTTTAAACTTTTCTCATTCTAACTGATTGGGCAATAGGACACTGTATGATCGCTGACGTCTTGCATTATGTCTTCTGAAGCATCATTAATAGGGTCCTTTCCTTGCATAATTCCAATTCCTTACATACTATCTTTGGATGCGTAACCAACATGACGACAGGCTTCTATTCATATCCTACAACTTTCTTCAAGTTGTCATCTGATAATGTTGCATAAGTCAGTGGTTCAGTAGCAACGTTTTGTCTGTGCCTGTAGAGTGTAAAGCAGCTAACTCCTAAGTATGTTGCAATTTCTTGCATTCCAATAATTATTACATAAGACATCTGCTGTATCACAGTTGACCTCAATGTCCAGTCATGAGAAGTGGAAGCAGCAAGGTCTAAGATGTGGTTCTTGTCTGGTTCCAAAAGTAGTGAATAAAAAAGTTCAGCCAACCAAGCAGATAACTACAGAGGTGAAGAATCCACAAGGCAACTGTTTTAAATAAGCACTGTTATCTTTTGCTTTTTGGGAAGTTGTATGTAAATGTAAATGTGTAAAGACACTGATGAACACGTCATAGACACCTCAGCTTCACTACTGGAACTTTAACATTATGCACTCCATACTGTACAGTAATGCCACTGTTTTGCACATGTCTCACTCTGTATATTTATTTTATATATTTTATTTATTGTTTACTCTATTTAATTTGTAAAATATGTGTACACACACACACACACACACACACACACACACACAAGTAGAAAAATATTTAGTATACACATCCAGAAATGCATATACTATTATATATTGTACATATATTTATTAGTTTCAGATGTAGCCATTCTTGTATTTTGCTTGTTTACATTATTGTATTTTGCACAACTCTGTTGCTTGTGAAGCTCGCACACAAGAATTTCACTCACATGTGCTGTACCAATGTACCTGCACATGTGATGTGACAATAAAAGTGATTTGATTTGATTTGATTGCTGCTCATTTGCATGTGTAAAAATAACCCCTATTACATCTATATAGCAAGTAGCTCATGCATCAGACTGCTCTAAATACTCTGTTTCAGACTTTGGCTCTGTGTGACATCAACGAGAGCAAACATTTTTAATCTGACACGCAGCTGCACCCACCAGCTCTTCCAACTTTCTGTTCAGGCGTGGCAATCCATCAAAAGGAAGTTGGCCTGAAACTGGTCATTGTTGACAATTAAATATGGGGAAGCACCAGTGCCCAGTATAAGGTAACCAAGAAGGAATTTGAACTGTCAATCGTGTAAAGTTACTCTAGTGGAGTCCAAGTCCAGTATAAATAAAGTATGGAACTCCAAATCAGAACTAAAGGTTCTTGATTTTTAGGTTGGAACCCATGCAATGGACAGTACGCTTCTGAATATGGAACTCTTATCTGCTGATAATATGCAGACACTGTAATACAATCCTTTAATTTTAATGATCATCCTGTCTCATGCCATTAAGACATTTGAAAACAAATACAAGAACTTTAAAAAGGATTCCTAAATTGTACAGGATGTACAGTGTACAGTGGAGTGAAATTACAATGGAGGTAATGTGCTCAGACTTTTTATGTGCCAGTAGCATTTTGCACAACCTGCAGATGCCTGATGGACGCATGGCTAACCCCACAGTAAAGCATGTTCCAGCCTAGATGTAACAAAGGCCTCAAGGTCTCAAATAGCTGCCTTGATAAAATAGGCTTTATTTTGGCTTACCGTCTCAAATAAAGAAAGCTAGATCTTACAACAGCTCTAACCTGGTTTTCAAGTTTAAGATCTGCTATCCATTTTAACTCCCAGATTAGCAATGATCAGTTAATGTCCTCCTTGCCATACTCCTTTTGTCCTCTAGGGTCAAAAATGACCCCACCTCATTTAAGAGTGTTTTTAAAGTACATAGTATAAAATCTTAATCAATTCTGTGTTACACCCTAGTTTTACTTAAAACCAGCACAACCACAAAATTTCCCTTCATTTTGCAATTTAGGGCCACCAGACCTTGTTTCCATAAAAGTATACCCTATTTTTGAGTGAAAATAAAATGAGACAATAAAATATTAAATTTTTTAGATTATTTTGACTATTTGACTAACCACAGAGTGGTATATGTTGAACTTTAATGAGAATAATCACACCCGCTGTCCTCTGGGGTCAAAACAGACCCAATCTGGTTTGATTGATACTTAAATAATATGCAGCGGATATTTCACCCACTTTTAATTAAAACTTAATTCAAACATTTTGACACTATTTCTTTATTCTATTTCAAATTTAAGTCTGATAAAACAGCAGTCTGGTAAAAAAGAAAAATCAAGTCATCAGTTATTGTCACGGCGGGGTGCGCCGGTGTGAGGAAAGAGGTAGACCCAGATGCAGACACGGTGGAGACAAAACGTAGTTTCAAAAATAAAGCGAGCCTTTATTGGCTGATTGCAGAAGAAAAAACAAGGAACTAGGGAAACTAAGGAAGCTATGAACACTGTGTTAACAAAAAGGCTGTGACACTCAGTGAAAAACTATAACAAAACTGTGAACACTGAGTAAACTAGAAAACACAGAGAAACAATGGAGTAAACCTATGAAAACTGTGGTGAGGTTATCAGACGATCTGACACTGACTGAGTGGAACACACAGACTAAATACACATAAGGAATGATCAAAGGAAGTAGAATCACATGGGGAAAACAGCAGACAACAATTAACATAATGACAGGACACGTGAAACTAAACATAATAAACACAAAACTCTTTCAAAATAAAACAGGAAACATAAGAAGATCCAGACATGACTTGAACTTGACAAACAAAGAACTTAGACATGAAACATGGCAGAATGTAACTAGATAAGCCGAAATTAAACTAGACTAAAAAGAATAACAAAACACCAAGAAACTCAGAATACTGGGTCACATGACCCAGGGCCATGACAGTTATTGAGATTATAGTTAACAACCAGAGTCAGTTGCTTTGGCAGAATATCACAGATGGGTATGTCAAAGTTAATTTAGGTAACTGTTTTTTTAAAACCACTTCAAGTTTTTTACTGGCAGCAAATAATCACATCTGTTGTCCTCTGGAGTCAAAAATTACTCTATCTGGTTTGACTGTTCTCCTCCTTGAATCGCTACCTTATCGTGGTGGAGGGGTTTGTGTGTCCCAGGGATCCCAGGGGCTATGTTGTCTGGGGGCTTTTGCCCCCTGGTAGGGTCTCCCATGGCAAATTGGTCCTGGGTGAGGGACCAGACAAAAAGCGATTCAGAAGACCCTTATGAAAAGGACATCGAGGGAACAGTTTACAGGGTTACCGGGGGCCCGCCCTGGAGCCAGGCCCGGGGAGGGTGCTCGAGGGCGAGCGCCTGGTGGCCGGGCCTTAGTCCATGGGGCCCGGCCGGGCACAGCCCGAAGAGGAGACATGGGCCCATCCTCCCGCAGGCCCACCACCCGCAGGAGGCGCCATAGGGGTCGGGTGCATTGTGTGTCGGGTGGCGGCCAGGAGCGGAGGCCCTGGCGGACTGACCCCCGGCTGCCAAGACTGGCAATAGGGACATGGAATGTCACCTCTCTGGTGGGGAAGGAGCCTGAGTTAGTGCGTGAGGTTGAGAGGTACCGGCTAGATATAGTTGGGCTCACCTCTACGCATGGCTTGGGCTCTGGAACCAGTCTCCTGGAGAGGGGCTGGACTCTGTCTCAGTCTGGAGTTGCCCCTGGTGAGAGGCGGCGGGCTGGAGTGGGTATTCTAATATCCCCTCAGCTTGCTGCCGGTACGTTGGGGTTTTTCCCGGTGGACGAGAGGGTTTGTTCCCTGCGCCCTAGGGTCGGGGAACGGGTCCTGACTGTCATCTGCGCTTATGCGCCGAGTGGCAGTTCAGAGTACCCAGCCTTCTTAGAGTCCCTGGGGGGGGGGGGGTGCTGGAAGGTGCTCCACCTGGAGACTCTGTTGTCCTGCTGGGAGACTTCAATGCTCACGTGGGTAACGACAGCGAGACCTGGAGGGGCGTGATTGGGAGGAACGGCCTCCCTGATCTGAACCCGAGCGGTGCTTTGTTATTGGACTTCTGTGCTAATCACAGTTTGGCCATAACGAACACCCTGTTCGAACATAAGAGTGTCCATAAGTGCACGTGGCACCAGGACGCTCTAGGCCATAGGTCGATGATCGATTTTGTAATCGTATCACCAGACCTGCGACCATATGTTCTGGACACTCGGGTAAAGAGAGGGGCTGAGCTGTCAACTGATCACCACCTGGTGGTGAGTTGGATCAGGTGACGGGGGAGGACACTGGACAGACCTGGTACACCTAAACGCGTAGTGAGGGTGTGCTGGGAACGTCTAGCAGAGGCCCCAGTCCGTGAGATCTTCAACGCACACCTCCGGCAGAGCTTCAACAGCATTCCGAGGGAGACTGGGGACATTGAGTCCGAATGGACCATGTTCAGCGTCTCCATTGCCGAAGCTGCTGCATTGAGCTGCGGCCGCAGGGTGGTTGGTGCCTGCCGTGGTGGTAATCCCCGAACCAAATGGTGGACACCAGAGGTGAAGGGAGCCACCAGGCTGAAGAAGGAGTCCTATCTGGCTTGGTTAGCCTGTGGGACTCCGGAGGCAGCTGACAGGTATCGACAGGCCAAGCGGAATGCGGCTCGGGCAGTGGCTGAAGCAAAAACTCGGGTGTGGGAGGAGTTCGGAGAGGCCATGGAAAAAGACTTTCGGACTGCCTCGAAGAGATTCTGGCAAACCGTCAGGCGTCTCAGGAGGGGAAAGCGGTGCTCTACCTGCACTGTGTATAGTGCTGGTGGAGCGCTGCTGACGTCGACTGAGAAAATTGTCAGGCGATGGAAGGAATACTTCGAGGACCTCCTTAATCCCACTGACACGTCTTCCGAGGAGGAAGCAGAGTCTGGGGATGAGGGGAATGACCCGCCAATTTCCGGGGGCGAGGTCACTGAGGCAGTTAAACAACTCCTTGGTGGCAGAGCCCCTGGTGTTGACGAGGTCCGCCCCGAGTTCCTGAAGGCTCTGGATGTTGTAGGGCTGTCCTGGTTGACACGCCTTTGCAATGTTGCGTGGAGATCAGGGGCAGTACCTGTGGACTGGCAGACCGGGGTGGTGGTCCCCATCTTTAAGAAGGGGGACCGGAGGGTGTGTTCCAACTACAGGGGGATCACACTCCTCAGCCTCCCTGGGAAAGTCTATGCCAGGGTGCTGGAAAGGAGAGTTCGTCCGCTAGTCGAACCTCGGATACAGGAGGAACAATGCGGTTTTCGTCCTGGCCGCGGAACACTGGACCAGCTCTTTATCCTCTCGAGGGTACTTGAGGGCGCATGGGAGTTTGCCCAACCAGTCTACATGTGTTTTGTGGACTTGGAGAAGGCATTCGACCGTGTCCCTCGGGGTGTCCTGTGGGAGGTGCTGCGGGAGTATGGGGTGTCTGGCCCATTGCTACGGGCCATTCGATCCCTATACAACCGTTGCAGGAGCTTGGTTCGCATTGCCGGCAATAAGTCGGACTCGTTCCCGGTGGGTGATGGGCTCCGCCAGGGCTGCCCTTTGTCTCCGGTTCTGTTCATAATTTTTATGGACAGGATTTCTAGGCGCAGCCAAGTGGCGGAGGGCTTTCGCTTTGGTGGCCTCAGAATCTCATCTCTGATTTTTGCGGATGATGTGGTTCTGTTGGCTTCATCAGGTGAGGGCCTCCAGCTCGCACTGGAACGGTTCGCAGCCGAGTGTGAAGCAGCGGGAATGAGGATCAGCACCTCCAAATCTGAGGCCATGGTTCTCAGCCGGAAAAGGGTGGAGTGCCCTCTCCGGGTCGGGGATGAGTTCCTGCCCCAAGTGGAGGAGTTCAAGTATCTCGGGGTCTTGTTCGCGAGTGATGGGAGAAGGGAGCCGGAGATTGACAGACGGATTGGGGCTGCAGCTGCTGTAATGCGGACGCTGCACCGGTCCGTTGTGGTGAAGAGGGAGCTGAGTGTAAAAGCGAAGCTCTCAATTTACCGGTCGATCTACGTCCCTACCCTCACCTATGGCCACGAGCTGTGGGTAGTGACCGAAAGAACGAGATCGCGGATACAAGCGGCGGAAATGAGCTTCCTCCGAAGGGTGGCTGGCCTCTCCCTTAGAGATAGGGTGAGAAGTTCGGCCATCCGGGAGGGGCTCAGAGTAGAGCCGCTGCTGCTCCACATCGAAAGGAGTCAGCTGAGGTGGTTCGGGCATCTGACAAGGATGCCCCCTGGGCGCCTCCTGGGTGAGGTGTTCCAGGCATGTCCCACCGGGAGGAGGCCCCGGGGAAGACCCAGGACACGCTGGAGAGATTATATCTCTCGGCTGGCCTGGGAACGCCTTGGTATTCCCCCGGATAAGCTGGAGGAGGTGGCTGGGGAGAGGGAGGTCTGGGCCTCTTTGCTTAGGCTGCTGCCCCCGCGACCCGGCCTCGGATAAGCGGTTGAAGATGGATGGATGGATGGATGGATGGTTTGACTGTTGATAAAGCATAAAGCATAAAAAAATCACCCATCTCTGTGTTTCAAGGTTTTATTCAACTTTATTCCAACTCACTACCTGTGTTTTGGCATGGTAGGACACCAGGGCATGGGTCTTAGTGAAGGCAAACTTTGATAAGAACCAAGCCGTGTCCAAATTTGGCACAAGGAGGAAGCTCAGGTTTATTCCTCTGTACTGGTCCCGCAGTACAGCTTTCTTTTCAGCAGTTCCAGGCCAAGGGCATATGAAGTAAACAAGTTGTCACAGGTGGTCATTTTCTTTTGGAGACCTTCTCTAATGATAAGGGCAACTTGCGTGCCTGACTGCAGGCCAGCAATGTGCCATCATAGTCTAGCATGTTCCATGTACAGCTGGACCTGGCATCACATACTGCCCATATTTTTATCTCATAGTTCCCCGGTTTACTTGGAATGCCTGTAGTTGCATTCGATCCACCTTTCTTCATCTCTTGTTGTCCCTCCTTGTTTGTCATTGAGTTGGCTGTAGAGCTGGTCATCTACTAATTGGATGGTTGTTGGTTCAACCTCTATGTGCTCCAGTCTGGAGTTCTTACCAAGGTGTCCTTGGGCAACTTGCTGAGCCCCAACTTGGTCTCTGATGCATCCATTGGCATGTAAATGTTAGAAAGCATGATACATGGTGTATAACGCTTTGAGTGCTTGAGTGAGCACTGAAGAGGATTTCAAGTCATCAATACGAGACCTGGCATAGAGTATGTATTTAGGCCATGGTAGATTGTCTCTCTCTGTGACAGTGAAAGACGGCACATGAGACAGTCACGCATCGTCTGTCACTGGGAACGATAGAAGACCAGATCAATATTTCCTCATATGACTGCATATATTCCTATACCTCAGCTGACTCCTCTTTCTTGATTGATTCTTCATCTTCATCATAATTGAAATGAAAGATGTGCAGTCTTCTGACACATCTTCTATTTCAGTTTCACATCCTGAAAAGTGAAGAAACTTCAAGAAGCCCAGTCATTATCTTTCCAAGCTCCCTCAACTACTATGTCTGGATGCCTGAGAGCTTATTTGAACATATTTCAGATTCCTCCTCATCATCATCTTCATCAATTTCCTTCACTTTATACCTTTCTTCCACTTCTGCAGAGAAAGAAGTAGCATGCCGTCTAAATATTGGCTATATTTTCCTTATCTTCTAACCCTGGATCCTCCTCATCAGTTGATTCTTCCTCCTGATTATATTACAGGAAAATATATGCATTGTTCTTCTGGTCATTCCTTTTTGCACAACATGGTAAAAAAACAAATTAGCACGCAAGCCTCAAGTGCAATGTAGAGCACCTGCCTTCTCATTATACTGCCTGTTTTGTTGTTGTTATGACCACTGTTTGACCCCACACATCAATGATCCAAGATCAAAGATGTTTGAAAGCAGTATGGTGTGACAATATGACCCTTTGCACCACTTTGTACTGTCCTCAGAGGACAACAGGTGTTATTAGATTAAATTTAAAAATCCATAAACCAATAAAAATATACAAAACTTATTCTAATCATGCATAGCATAGTATTGAACAACTTATTTTCAGACCATTTGATGAATAAAAAACACATTTTGATGGCAAAAGATTTCTTTGGGGGTCAAAAATTACCCCAGAACAACAGGGGGATTAAACCGAAATATAGGATAAACGTTCTTAATCTTTCAATTCAGATCAGTATCATTCCAAATGTCTCTTACTATTTAAGATTTTTAAAGGACCGGTACAGTTTAATATCTCATATGTTTTACATGCCACCTTAGAGGCAATGATGCCTTAAGGCAAGTTCTGCTGCTTAGAAACACTAAAAATGACGTCATTGTAGCTCTATCACCACACAGAAGTAATGAATGTACCCAAGTCACAATAAAATTCATGCAAACAAATGCAACTTGTTTTCTTCACAGCTATGTTAGATTTACAGAATTTATATAATTTCTGATGATATGAAACACAAAAGACCTTGATGATGAGCAAAGCAGGCAACTACCAACAATATGATCCCCATACTCTGCCAGGATAAGCAATGCATCTTATACAACACCACACAGTGTGGGCACTAACAATATATTCTCTACATTTCATTTAGTTTCTTCATTTGTCAGAAAGCTGGACTCATACTCCTGCTGCTCTTTATTTACATTACACTGGGCATTGTGAAGAGGAAACTGCAGCACCAGGATAGTTATAGTTAAGTAAAACAAATCTAAGAACTAGCTAAAATGATTTTGTGAATCTGGAAAACTAGCTAAAAATAAAATATTCTTAGTTTTAGTACTTTTTTTTTAGTTTGGATGCACACGTTTGCTGAAACTTTGGATGTCTAGAAGACTTTGAGTCAACTGATTTCACAAAATTGAATTTTTTTCTTAAATCTCTCCTATGGGATGTGCTTTCCACATATTAATACTTTAAAAAAATGATCAATCATCACATATCAAAATGGTTTATCAGAATTGGGTGTGCCCATTAGGGTAGTGGTGTGCCTCGCCTAGAATTATACGTTGCACAAACAAAGGCACAAAGACTGCTAAAACATTGGTGTGTAAGTAGTGAAGCCTGTGGTGAATCGGTTTTGTTAAATCGAATCAAACATTCTGGCCAATTCAGCATTATGGAGAAAAAATGTGTAGGCAGAGATGGTTTGTTATTAGGCCCGTGCCAGATACCATCCTGAAAAACGCAGCCATGTTTTTTCTTCCAAAGCATCAGTGGAAACCTGTTGCATAGCAGGGAGGGAGGGAGATATGTCACTCTTCAAGTGACAAACTCCTTGTAGAAACTGGGTTAGGGTTGCTAGTGTGAGCTTGCCACACAGCAACAGCCTTTGGCAGAAGGACAGGATCTAGCAGGGAAGCCACTTTGTAGTGTTGTTGATGCTGTTTTAACTTTAGCCAGTTTTCATGGTTCAGTGAGGGCAACCAACTCAGCAGTGTGCAAGGCTTACATAAAGAAGGCAGAATAACCAGATTTAAAAACTCCATACTGTGTGAAAACTGCATAGCTCACTGGATTCTGACCAGTGGCTGGATGTCGAGATGGTGAACAATCTACAATAATAACAAAATCAGGTTTAAAGGTAATAGGTGTCTCAGAGAGAACTGCATGAGGGGAACATGCTTCATTTAGCACAGAAACACAATTATGCTTCTTCCCTTCTCCAGCAGCAGGCAACATTGTGGACTTCTGTTCTGAATGAACTGAAGTTTTAAATTAAACAAAAAAAGCTTGCTCAGTTTCCCATGCACAATAGTGTGCAAAGTGGTGTTTCCAAAACAACATAGTTGGGGATAAATGTGAGAGACTAGAAGCACATTCCTAGAAAAGACACTTGCTTCTTTGTTACAGGTTTTGCTATTTTATGAATCATTTCAACACAATTGGGTGAAAGGGAGTTGCCCTTAGCTGTGATCACATGACCAAAAAAGTTGATCTGTTGCTTAAGTCTAGAAAGACAGACTTTGTGTCTCATCTGTAACATCACAATGTCAACATCACATTGTTTTTTTATTTGAGCTGCAGATTAAATTCTCAAAATACAACAAGTGAGTTGAAGTGATTTGTCACTCATCAGTTGCAGTGATTCTGAACTCAAATCATTGTAAAAGGTGGAAGCCTCACAGTAGCCGAGACACAGGCAAGTGTGTGTGTGTAACCTTTCCCCTTAAGATTAAGGTAAATGAATACTGCGTCCCAGATAAAAGAATCAGAGAAAACCAGCAAACATCAGGAAGCAGATGAGGAAAGATGGTGTAAGGATTTGGAACATTGGAAGCCGGACTGATCGTGGAACGATCAATCCTGCTTCCCTCAAAGACCCAAAAATGGGGGTAATAGTAGGGCGAAAAGGCAATTTAATGGCTATTGTTGTTGGTGAGGCCTATAATCACATTTTGGGGTAATCAATGAGGTCTATATCATATTTACCTTGAGCCTGCAGTGTCTTAAAGACTTCTTGAAGGGCTGGAATAGCTGCAGCTTCCTCCTGTGATAGAACTAAAGGTGCTATTATTGATAGCGCTACCAACTGAACAGTTCTTTTTGTGTGCACAACAAGAGAGAAAATCCAGTTTGCTGCTCCCTGCATTTAGCACCAGCAGCCAGCAGCCACAGTAGGGTTAAATTCTCTGCAGGTAACATTGTCTTGCTTGAGTCCTTTGTGTGCGGCAAATGAATCATGACTTTTAAATTTGTGGCACTAACCAAAGTCTAAAAACCAGAATGGGCTGTTCAGTAGCCACTGCCACCTGAGCCATTAACATTCGAGGGGTCAACTGGAGGGTCTGCACATTGTTGTCGCGTGTGGTTGACTATGGGAGAAAAACTTGTTGATGTGAAACCCCCGGTGGTAAAAATGTTCTGGTTGTTACTGAGTTGCTACAACAATCCGCCTATGCCACATGCTGTCCAACTCTGTTGTATGGTGGTAGAGGCTATAAAAGCTGCCTTCCAGGATTATCAATCACTGCTACGTAAACTGTTGTATGAAGGTGGAGGCTGAGCAGGTGTAGAAACTGGAAGGGCACAATCAAGTTGTGACACACTGAGGACCTAAGGAAGGATAAAAAGAGGATTTCTCTGAGAAGATTTCTGTTTCTTCCTTATACGTGTTTTTGTCTAGTAGCACATAAAGTAAGCAATATTATGGGAATGGCAATGAGTACAGTGGGTTAGATTTGTCTGTGAGTGTACCTTGACTGAAATGTGTATTTGAATCAGTACCCTGATGTCACTACATAGTGATCATATGAAAGGTTGTCAAACCGGTCCGCTGACGCTAAATAAGTTTGGTCAGTTTCTACTCCCTTTTATTGTCACCAGTATGTGCAGTGCTTCAATGCTTTTTGCTTTTGACAGTGGGTTTACTCCGTCCTATAATGACGTCCAGACCAGATGTCAACACGGAGAAACAAACCTATTTTTATCTGAAATGTATACAAAAATAAGTTGTTTTTGAGGGAGTTTAATTTGCCTTTGCAAATGGATCAAATAAATGATATAATAAACAAATTAATAAATAATAAAGATTTGAAGAACAATACTACAGTATGGATGCTTTATCAGCATCCATACCGATGAGACAAGATAAGATAAACCTTTATTGTCATTGCACAGTCATACATAGTACAATAGTACAATGAGATTGTAAAACTGTCCTATGTCAGCACTACATATAACACAACACGACACCATATGATACATCACAACGCAACACAAACAACACAACACAGTATATTAACTTAGTAAAAAGAAGAAGAAGAAGAAGAAGAAGAAGAAGAGTATGTGTATTGCACACTGTTATTATTGCACATTCATTATTATCGCACCTTGTTATAAATATAAATATTATTATTGTTATTGTTTTAAACATTGTTACCTCCCCCCCAAAAAAGTGCAGGGAGGTAGCCAGTCAAGTCAAGTCAAAGTTTATTTATATAGCACATTTAAAAGACTACTGTACATCAAAGTGCTTTACAATAAAACCGCATTGCGGGCAGAACAAAGAAATAATAGTACAATTATACTTAAAATTGCATTTATGTGGTGTAGTGCAGGCCGAATGAAAGTCAAACTAATTTGTTTCAAAAGCTAAGTTAAAAACAAAAGTACAAGTCAAGAGCAGTAAAAATTAAGAAAAACACTACAGAATAGGAAAAGATAAAATACAATAACATACTATACAAAATAGAAGAATTTGACACCATTTCTCAGTTGGCCCAGTGGCTCACCACCATGCTTCTCTGTATCAAGAAAACCATACAGAGGATGAGGAGAGTGACCTTCGCAATATTGCCTATCCTGCTTATAAGCCCTAAACAAATAACTTGCATTCTTCTTTTTTGCCTTGACCTCTCACTTCCATACTAGTAGCCCTCATAATTGTTTGACCATTACCCTTTGTATTCACAGATACCATTTCTTTCCTGCAGTATTCTCTCAAATTCTATCCGCTGAACACTACCTTTCTGAGTGCAGGCTTCACACAGTATGTAAGTTGTATATTATTATGAATCAGGTATTGGCCCAGAAATAGTTCAGTTATTCATAATTGTGCTGCAATACCAATACCAACCAAAACCAAAATGCCAATATTGATAAAGGCTCAAATTTGCTTTGGTGATTTTGAATGCATATGTGTACTGTTTTGACAAAGGAGAGCGCCTCTAATTAAATAGTGGTTGATCTCAGCTGCAGAGGCCAAGAGTGTCTGTCTGAGGTTTTTCCAATGAATATATACCCCCTCTGACTTATGATGCAAATTTCTCAGGATTTGGACTTGATTTGATGAAGATTTATAAAGCATGCTTTTATAAACACAAGTAATTAATTTGCTAATTGTTTTCATATCCATTAACAGCAAGTTTAACAAAATTTCCATAAAAGAAGGTGATGGATGTCCTTCAACTTTGTGAGCATTTGCATGGTTTTCATCCGTGTAGGAGTGTAAGAGTGTATGTTTTTTTTTCTTCTTAATGTTTGAGTTGTGTTTTTCTGTCTTAGGCTCAGGCTGAAAAGGAAAAACAAAACAACAACAAAAACAAACAAACAGTTTTTAACGCCTGCAGAGATGCAATATATTAAAGGAAAAAAAGAGCTCTAGTGATCTGAACAATGTGCTCATGTATCCAGATGATTTTGTCAGTGAACAATTGGTCTTAAATTATTTGTGATGTTTCCGGTCAAACGTTTGAACATACCTGTCTCGTGGGCGTGGTTTCAACATGTGGGAAGGGAACACTTGATCTCATACAGTCCTGCACCTGCATTAAGTGGGATTTCTCCCTCGCCTGCTGAACAGAAACAGGATTGTAAAGCTAAATGATCAGGTTTTGCGCTCCTGCGGATCTGTTTGCGGTACCTGAGGACACTTGGAAACTAATTTGATTTTTTCCTCTTGCTTTACAGTAATCCGATCAGTAAGTATTTTCCGCAACTCATTTATCATTGGTTTCACTTTTTTTTGTTTTTAAGGGGTTGTCTTCCGCTTAGGTGTAAAGTTTGCGCAGTTATATAACAATTGAACCAAATCATGCATAAATTAAAATTAAAAATGTCAAACGTTCAAAGTTAGTCTTGTGCTTACGAAACAAAGGCTCTCGCGTGAAAGAAAAAGAGAGGAAGTCCTTTAAGGCATTTTTAATTGTTAGGTTTCTCCTCTCCTCAGCCATCGAGACGTTTCTCCTTTATATCTCTGCTCGCCTCTAATTAAAAACCGGCGAGCAAACATGTTCGCAGGTGCATTTTTTAGCAGATTCGGCTACAAGCTACTTTTTCCCATCTTTGTCAGTTGGATATCCTTAGAAATATGTTTTAACAGTACACACTTGCACTGATATTATACGTGGATTGGAGAGGTGTTCTTAATTTAACTGCCGTTTAATTGGTTATCCAACTGTGTTGAACACTGGTAAGTCGATTAGGAAGTAGAACTAAATAAGTACTTTAATAAAATAAATAAATAAATGTGTGTGTATTTGTATTTATAGATTGATTCAGGGGAAACATATGTGTTATATACTGTTCTGCCTTAACTAATTAAAAGCCGCTTTTCACCCTTCCTTGTAAAAGGTTTGAAAAAAATCCTACGAAATGTTTGCAAATTCAACTTTCCGCGTTGGATTAATCGGAACTCGGGAGGGACGTCACTCTCGCGCGCATGATTAGCGAGGAAGAGCCATTCAAGCATCACTGGCAACACAACACAATACTTGATTTTTGCGCTTTAAAACAGCGATGGCCAGGCTGTTCAGTGCAGTCATAAATCCACAACGGTGGCAGTACACATTAAACGTTTACAGCTTTTCTATTGTCCACGTTCACTGTCGCTACTTGAATCATTAACTCGGGGTTGACTTTCAGAGTAGCAAATCCGAGACGGGGGCGGTCACATTCACATTCAAATTCCAGCTGGGAAATGTAAATTCCAATTTATTCACGAATGCATAATTTGGGATAATCTGCTTACATTGAAGTGTTTTATTCAGCATTAAGAGTTCATTGTATTACAGAAACTGCATTAGATTATTAATGATCTTATGGCCCCACCCTCTAGCCTATCATACTTTTTGAAGTTAGGCCTATGGAAAAACAAACAAACATGGAGGTGACTGTTTTTGTGAATCTGTGCTGTATAAGTAACAAATTTTTAACTTAGTAAAACTACATCATGATGCTGTGATCTTTAATAGGTAATAATTTGCTGACAGAAGTGTAATTAGTAATTATGTCACTGAGGCTAACGATCCTGTTGTGTCACCTCAGCATTTAAAATATGTTATCAAGATTAGACCAGGACTCCATCATAGTCTTCTACTCTATTTCTAGCTTAACATTTTTGTGTTTTCTTCAAAATCTGCCTTTTAAAAAATTCAAATAAGCTGCCCTATATACATTTCTATTTTTAAAGAGTGAATGCATTTCTTTTGAGGTTGGGCCCTTTTTAGTTTCTGATGTAATATTGCTTTTTTTGCCCCCTGTTGACAGGTACTTCCCGTTTGTAACCTACTGAGTTGGTGTAACCTGGAATACAGCATATTGTCCAGTCCCCATGAAAGATGACTCATATCTAGAATGGCACAAGTCGCAGCTTTGCTTACTTACCTCAAGTCAATTACGCGTATTCAGACATTCAGTGTTCTGGTTCTTTTCTTCTCTTTAATTTTAATCGTTTTCTACATGACTGTCCAGGTGGAGACCACCCACAGTTTACGGAGTGTAAGAACACAATTTCCCCAACAGAAGGGCATTACCAGGCATGTTCATTTACACAATGTTTCAGCTGGCTTCAGACAGACCATTCCTAAAAGCAGAGCTTACTGGAACCGTTTACTGTACTCAGCCCTGATGAATCTGGACAAGGGAGGAAACCCATTCAATCAAAACTCTAACTGGTCTAACTGCAGGCTGACAAATCAAGAGTTTCTGCAAATCAACGTGCATGACTTCAGCTCCTACCCTGTCCAATTTCGGGATTTTCTGGAGGGGATGAACTGCAGGACTGCCCCAATTCTGATTGATCAGCCCAACAAATGTGGTTTCAGTAAAAGGAAGACGGAGAGCCACACCTTGTTGCTTTTTGCCATCAAGTCATCTCCCAGAAACTTTGAGCAGAGGCAGGCAGTGCGAGAGACGTGGGGCCGAGAGATGACGTATCCAAATGGACTCAAAGTGCGTATGGTGTTCCTTCTGGGGAGCTCCCCACCACAAGATCCTGACCTGACCCCACTGCTGTCATTTGAAGCAAAACTCTATGGGGATATCCTGCAGTGGGACTTCCATGAAACATTTCTAAACCTGACGCTCAAAATGAACATGTTGCTCGACTGGACATTGAAAAGCTGTCCTCATGTCTCCTTTGTCTTTAGTGGGGATGATGATGTATTTGTCAACACCCCAGCACTGGTCAGGTACATCGAGTCTCTCGAGGCTTCTAAAGTATCTAGTTTGTATGCTGGTCATGTTATAAGTGCTGGAAGTCCCCTCAGGGACTCAAATAGCAAATACTACATCCCTATGAGCTTCTACGATGGCCCATACCCTCCTTATGCTGGTGGAGGTGGCTATCTTATCTCTGGATCTTTGCTAGAATCCCTCTATTCACTTTTACACATCATTCCTTTCTTCCCCATTGATGATGCCTATGTTGGGATGTGTTTCATGGCTTTAGGGATTTCTCCTGAGGCACACTCAGGATTTCAGACATTTGATATCAGAGCAGAAGATCGTGAGGATCTCTGTGCATATAAAAACCTTATTCTGGTTCACCAGAGGTCCCCACAGGAGTTAAAAAAGTTGTGGAAGGGGATTAACAGCTCCCTGTTGGCTTGTTGAACGGGACTGGTTATGAAGATGGCAAATAGTGACTGCACTTGCATATTAAAGATTTGTTTCTCCACTAATGTACTATTCATGGTTTTGCAGAGTTGATTTTCTATAGACCATCTTGCCAGCAAAAAAAGAAATGTATTGTGAACAAAATTAAGTTGCCGTAAAGCAGCTTGATTTTGTTACCAGACTGGGTGTCATCATGGAAAGGCATTTGATTGCCCATTCAGGCATTAAATCACATGTAGGTCAAACCGGCCATACAACTGAAATGAAATAAAAACAAGAATGAATGTTCCTCAGTTTATTTTCCACGAAACACCAATCACGAGCTAGGTAAGTGTACAGTTCTGGGATTTCGAACAGTGTGTAACATCACCACAGCATACCATCACATCTAAAATTTGAGTGTGTATACTAAGAAGCATTTTAATAGTTCTTTGAAATACGTTAAAGCGGTCACTTCAGTGACACACAATAAAACCTGTTAGACGTCACTGAACAGGAGTGTAAGAAGAGAAGAAACACAAAGTCAAGTTCCATTTTTTTTGCCCGCTGTTGTGTTTATATTGTGAGTAATGCATTCACACTGCAGCAGGTGATTCTAGTGTACTTGCAGAACATTACAGAACCTGGAATTAATGTGAAATAAAGGTGTGAATTTAAATTTGAGAAGCTTTACTACCAATAGTAAATCTTATTAACTTAAGGCACCAAACCCAGACACATGAAGAGCTTGGAGTTTTGTTTTGCAACCACAATCTTTCTCCCCGCTGTCATGCAGAAAGAAATGACAAGTATCAAAACTACCTTTTATGAATACAGCTAAAACTGTGCAACAGTCTATTTATCAACCAAACTTCAACTTGTTTTGCCCCGTAGCAAAAAAGTTATTTTTCATACAAGTCTAGTGGGTAGTTCTCTTTGTACTGCTGCACATGTCTCCACAGGGACTCTCTCTGCTTGTTCAGGCTGGGTATCATCTCCTGGTACACGTCTGTGAACAACAGTTCAGGATTGGGTTTGAGCCGCCTTTCAGCCCTCTCAAACGCCTCCATCACCGTCTTGCGCGATTGTTTTCGCCAGCTCCTCTCGTCATCTTCACTCCACCATCCGCGGGCTGTCATGTAATGTCTCAGCCTGGAAATGGGATGGTCCTGTTTGTCCCAATAGTTCACTTCATCCACTGAACGGTACGCCGAGCTGTCATCGCTGGTGCTGTGGTGGCCAATTCTGAAGAATCAACAAAATACATTTTTTTTAACATGACTTTTCATACTTTCGCTGTTTCAGGATGAGTACATCTGTGGTGTACAGCACTCTTCAATTACAACCCAAAAATGTACTTTTAAAATTCTACACCAAATCACAATTTCCATTATAGCAACATAAAATATTAAGCGTTTCTAACTATAAACCTTTAATAATATTTAGATGATCAAATATATTTTCACTTTACTGCCAATATCTAATGAACCTTTTATGGCTTAGGGGGTAAAACCCTTGCATTCTGGTAAAGGTGCATATCGATAATCTTAAAACAACAGCGAAATTAAAAAATGATCACAGCTAAAAGAAAGCCACCTGGCTTTTGTAAAGTGCCATATTTACTTGATGAACTCCACAGTTCAGTCCTCATTAGCAGCTGGCTTTAGTTTACACAAAGAAAATTGACTATTTTAACTACATAATCACATTTTTGTTAGATGGCTTCAAACTTCTGACACGGCTGTCAGTCTACAAGGTTAAAGTTGGTTTTGTAGTCCAGCAGAGGTTTGCTGCCTGTCCAGCTATATTACATGAAGGCAGCGTACAAACTGGTCTCTTAAGTATGTCTGTGGGCCACTCTGGCTCGTGCTGTTGTTGGTCTGTCCGCCAAAAGTGAGTGGCAGCTCTCTGAACAAAACATCTTGTTGATTCCCGAGGTATGAGGAGAATGGTCAGAGCACATGAACCTGTTCAAACTGAAGTAGATGAGCTTCAGCACCAAAGACTACACTGGGAGCCAAGAACAGGAAACCGTTTATTTTCCAGATGGGAGTATCGGAATTTGAGATGAACATGGAAACCTCCATCCATCCTGCTTTATGTGAACGTTTCAGGCTGGTGATGGTGTTTTCGTGGTGTGGGGGAAATTTTCACTTAGTATTAACTGAGGATTGAATTTTATTGCTTCCAGCAGGATCATTTGTTATGTCGCAAAGGTCAAATAACCTCAAACAGTTTTTTTTAAACATGACAATGAGTTCACTGTACTCAAACATCCCTCCACAATCACCAGATCTCAGTCCAACAGCGCACCGTTGGCATGTGGTGAAAAAGAAAATTCAAATCATGGAGGTGCAGCAGACAAATCTGCAGAAACTGCATGATGCCATCATGTCAATATGGAACAAAATCTCCAACCCATTACTAGGCAAGGTGTACCTAACCAAATTCTGTTGAGTGCATTTACTTATTTATTTGATGCTGTCCATTCAAGTGTTAAATTTCAGTAGTAAAATGAAACATTAATAAAGAATGAAGAAAATGTTAGTGATGAACTGTCAGCCTAAAAACTGTTCCACATGTCCTTTCAAACGCAGACAAAAATCACTCAAACATTAACAAACCTGTAGGTCATTGCCTCAATGAGGAATGGCTGGTTCTCAGCCACAGCCCTGCGCCTCGCTTCCTTTGTAGCGTTGTACACAGCAAACACATCATTACCATCAACACGAATGGACAACATGCCATAACCAGGACCACGAGCAGCTGTTAAAGAAAAAGAACCAGAGGTGTGTGGATAAGAGCAGCTGGAACATCAATCAGACAGCAGCAGAAAAGTGGCAGAAAAATCACATTCAGCCTTACCGATGCCATCACCTCTATACTGTTCGTTTGTAGGGGTAGAGATGGCGTAGCCATTGTTGCGGCAAAAAAATATCAGTGGGCACTCAAGGGTGGCAGAGAAGTTGAAGCCGGCGTGTGCATCCCCTTCGCTAGCTGCTCCTTCTCCAAAATAGCAAATGACGGCACGGTTTGTGTTCTCTCTCTTGACTGCATACGCAGCTCCAGCCGCTGAAAGAGACAGAGCCACAGACATATTTACAGCTGTGTGTTTGTCTATCCTGCTTCAGGCAGCAGAGGTAAATACACAGGCGTGGAGCTCACCCTGAGGAATCTGTGTGGCCAGAGGAGATGAGATGGTGACAAAGTTCAGATCTTTGGATCCATAGTGGACGGGCATCTGCCGGCCCTTTCCGAGGTCATCAGCATTGGCGTAACACTGAGCCATGAAGTGATCCAGAGGAAAGCCTCGGTACATCAGCACTCCTGTAATAGAAGATGTGTCGCACGATTTCTCACAAGACAAGAGAACCAGACCGACTGAAGGAGCAAACAGTGGGGATATTAAAATAAGGACTGGAGACTTGGGAACCCTTTTTTTGTTGTGGTCAGTTTTTTTGAATGTAAAACATATTTGTGTTTTACATTCAAATGTGTCCATTCTGATAATTTCAGCAATCTTCCCCTCAGAATTTGCTCACGTCTGAATCCTTATATTGATGCTATGATTATTATTCCTCATACTGAAGTGATGATTGTTATTCTCTCACTGATAAATACAAAAATCACGGTGAATAGAATAGTCAGAAGAGCACAGGAGGAATGTGATTATTGTGCACCACATCCCTTTCGCTAAACTATCTAACATGCTTGGAATGATCTTTTTATAAGGTAGGCAAGAGTCTTATTACTTTGGTAAAACCTTAAACTATGAGAGGGAGCACTGCTGATGCCAGTTAGCCTACAGCTGGTTATACTGTGTGGCACTGAGGCAAATAGTTTTTGACTCACTGGATTTTATTAATTTGACTAAACTTTACTAATTTTTGGAAACCGGATGAACTCAGTTTGTAAGCAATAAATATTCTTGTTAAATTCTCATATAAACAAGTTTTTTTCTGTAGTAATCATTTGACCATACTGCAAAATAATTTGTTCAGTTTCAAATGTTGTCTGGAAGACATTTGTGATAACAACAACAACAAAAGGAGATGTAGAAATGAACACTGAAGTGGTCAACTGTTTTGATTACAATTAAAATGTTCATATGAACAATGGACCAAAAAAATAGAACTATAGTAGTTGGGGGAAAAGCCCAAACGAAACCACATTTCATTCTTACCAGCTTCTCTGTATTGCCCAAAAACCAGATCGTTTGGATCCAGAGCAGCAGCACTGCCGATGTGTGTCCCCTCCTCACCATAGTTAGTCATGTAGAAGGAGATCCGACCCTGTAACGGACAGGGCTGGACGGTTAATCAGACTGTAATCTCAAGTATGATTTTTTTTTTTTTTTAAGCAATTACGAAAATAAAACAACTGGGAAAAAATAATTACTTTTTGCATTAATTTTACCTGAAATCGTTGTGTTTTGCTGTTATAAATCAAGTGCACCTCTTTCTTTTACAGCTATTTGGTGTCCTCCCTTCATAAAAACTAAAACTCACTTGCTGTTTAGTTCAGCTCGAGCCAAAATGACTAAAGATTTGGATGGAATAAAACTAATGGTTTAGTGAATATCTGCTTGTGTCACAGGATCACTCAAGAGCTCTCACTGGATTTCTTTCAGTAATCAGCAACAGTTGGCCTTTAAGTCAAAAACACTCCCTAGTCAGCGCCCAACTTCCCTATGAGATGGACCTGTGTCCTCGAGAACCCCTATCTAATTTTTATGCATTCATTTTTAATTTGAAATTATAATTAACATAAAAAAGCCCTGCAGCAGACTGGCGACCTATCCAGGGTGTACCCTGCCTCTCGCCCTAAGACAGCAGATAAGTGGAGATAGACGGATGGATAAAGAAAATACCCTTTGAAACACCTATTTTTAAGTTCAAAAACTGCTGATGTTGTGTTTTAAATAATCAGGTTGAGCCAGGAAATGCAGGAGGAAACATACCTGTCTTTGAGACTCATAAAGAATGCGGTCCATTGTGTTCAGCATCGTCATCTTCTGATAAAAGTTCAAAACTGTCTCTTTGGAGAGCTGCGTAGGAGAGAAACACATAATCGACAAATTAACATTGGCTCAACAGACTGCAGGGGTCTTAGGGGCACATTTGGGAACCAGGAGCACAGGCAGGCTGATTGTACCTGAGGGTCTTGAGAGGGGTTGATGATATTTCCCTGCCTGTCCATCACGCGGTACACTGGGATCCCAGAGATGACATTGGGCTGGATGAACTCGAGCTGATCCACAAACTCGGCCGAGGCTCCTGGAAACTGGGGCTTTTCCAGCGAAGAGTCAAAGGTCTGCTGCAGCTGAAGAACCTGAAAGGATTGAATACAAGCATTATTTATTAACAATCTCATTGTGGCTGTGGCAAAGAAAGGCCCTAGGAAAAGCAAACACAGCATATCAGGTCACACAACTCATACAAACTGTCAAGCACGTGGTGGAGGGGTGACGATTTGAACTTGTTTTGCAGCCACACAATCGTGAACTCTTCTGTATCCCAAAGTATTCTAGAGTCAAATGTGAAGCCATCTCTCTGACAACCACTGGGTCATGCAACTGGATAATAAGCAGCAAATCTACAGCAGAAAAATAAGAAATTCAAGGTGTTCCAATGGCCCAGTAAAGTCACAACCTTTAACCTGACTGAAATGCTGTGGTAGGTCCTTAAGAGACCTGTGCACAAACAACTTACCGGTACCTGAATTTCTATTGTGTATATATGTATTGTTTTATATTTGTGTTGCTTCATTTCATTTTGCTCTTTTCCCCCCACAGGCTTGTCCACCAGGACTCTGAACTGCATTAATGAAATGCATAAAATTGAATTATAAATTAAGTTTGGTGACTGATTCTTAGTTTTACTATTTATTTTATTTTTCAAAAGGCTAGTTTTTATTTTAGGTAACTTTTTAAACATCTAGTTTAAGTTTTTAGTTTTGTTTTAGTTAACTATAATAACACTGGTTGAACCTTTAGAGATTTTAGAAAGCTTAATTTCAGAAAAATGAAGACAATACAATACAGTGGAACCCCGACTTACGAGTACCCCCATTTAACAAAAAATTCAAGTTATGAAGGCACTTAACGGCAATATTTCTGCCCGCGTTACGGCAAAATGCAAATTTTCGACTTGCGAAAGACCCTTGGGAACGAATTAATTTCGTAAGTCTGGGTTCTTATAAATGAGGAAGTGATTAAGTATGTACTCCTTCCAGTGTAGTTCTATTGTTCCGCTGTAACAACAATTCACAAATCTCTTTCCCATACAGATTTTAGAAACTCCACATTAGATTATTTTAAAAGAGTTACATCCAGATTTAAGTGCTGGAGCGATCGAAGGAAATAAAATAGCAGTGAAGGACCTACAGCAGCAACAGCAATTAAATAAAGTTGTTTTGAAAAAATGATGCATTCGAGGACATCGGATTTCCTCCTTCACGCCCCTTGGTTCGACCAATGGAAAAAGAGGCTAGCTAAGTCCTTAGCTGGCTGGCTAACTAGTCCGGTGTGAGAGTCGAAACAACAAAAAGTAAAATTAGTATTTATTGCAACTCAAGTTGTTTAGTAAATGTCAAACATGTATTCACTAATTATGTGAGAGTTAGTCTGACTTTTCACGGATACACTGGAGAATCGGTATAGCATTTCAGCAAGGTTGTTAGCCAAGTTAGCGGCTCCGTAGCTAACCAGAATCTTTGTGCAAACAAGACCTAACCCCAAAACTTATTAAAAGATTCAGTTTATTTTTAACAGTATTTCTACTTGATTGAGTTGGACGATACTCTTTCGTGAGCCTTGCTGTATCCCGGGTTCTTAATGACAGCGTTATCTCCAGTCCAGCCTCCCATAATTTATTCATTGCTCAATCCAAACAGTGCAGTTTTCACTTACAGTTACCCTGAAGCCTCTGCGCTGAAGCAGTCGATATGCCTTCAGTCCTGCTGTCTGACGGACAGCGCGGAAACAGAGCCCATACATTTTGCTCATGCTGCTCACAGCTGCCATCTGCACACTCAATAATTGTTTGATTTAACCGCCGCCGTACACCAGGTAAGGAGAAGTTACACTGGTGGATATGCACAAATCTGCCCAACGGAACTGCTAATAACCACCACTCGCTGTCCGTCCTGTTTTCATCCACAGTTTACAGGCCGAGAGTCGCAAACTGATTGCAACATTAAAGTCGGTTACAGTATCCTCCACATCCGCTCAGGCCTTCAAAATAAAACCCCAAAATGTGAAGCAAGAAATGCTACGTAGCATTTAATCTGTAGGTGTAGTTCTGCCGGAACTAACTACGCTCCTTCACCCTTTCCCCCCGCAGGTGAGGATTTAAAAGATGCACAGATAGTATAACGGGAAGAAATTTATTTGTCACTTTTTACGTATTTCACAAGCTGAAGAAATGATTGATTAAAGCTGTCGAGATTTAACACTCTTTTGTGGTAGAATAACAATAATAATAAATAAATGAAAAATGCGTGGGATGCCCAGGAAGGCAGAGTGTCAGTTTTCTGAATAAAGGCCGCCCTCATCGGGGGATTAACCTGATGAAAGTCCATTGTGTGATGCTGACCTATTAATTAAAATACTGTCACTTTGCGTAACGACGTGCCCTGGTCGTTTTTCTATGGTCTTTTTGAGCGATTTTAACTTATCAAAATCAATATTGCCTATTTTAAGATTCAGACACACTAACGCAGTCACATTAACAAAATTTGACAGTTATTGCAATATGATATGTAATACATCTTACAGAAAGAAGTAAACGTAAAAGAAAAAAATGCTTTGCGTCGGCATTTACGCATTTGTCTTTTGCACATATAGATCAGTTGTAACACACGTGAAACAGTTTGTAATAAAACAGCGCTCCTCTGGGCGAACTCAACCTGTCAGGTATACCTATAAGTCTGACGATAACTGGTATTAAAGAGACACAGGGCAACTATGCCACAGGAAAGAAAGAAAAAGAGAGAGGACACAGCCAGGAAGGAGAGAGCCGTAAGCAGTACGGAAGAACCGATGAATAAAGTCGGATAGCTGTTCTTAAATTCAGTCATAAAACAACGATTTCTACGTCCTCTCAACCCTACCAAAAATTAAATCCTACTCTGCTGCCATCCCGTGGTCACGTTGCGGTACTGCATTAATAGTAAAAGCAGCGTCAGTGGCAAAATAAAGAATATTGTTAGTTCCAGTTCCGATGATAAACCAAGTAATATCGCAGGTATAGCCGTTGACATATTAAAATAAAGTATTTTAACTACTTGTCAAAATCTAAAAATGTCTTCGTTTCAGTTCACAGCTAACTGATGACGTAAATACAGACGGCAGATAAACCATTTTTTGCAGCCACGAGTGTTCATCGCCATCCAGTGGTAATAGCGGAGACTGCAACATGGTGGTTGCAATTCAGACCATGCCAGTAAATGATCACCTGTGAAAAGGAGTAAATAAACTGATGTAAATAAAATTCTGGTGGGTGGTTATGACCAATAAGGGGAGAAAATAAAAGGTTGAACCCGTTGTGTTTAAATGCGGCTGCTGTCTGCCCTCTAGCGGTCATTGTGATTAACTACACTAATATACAGATGCTGCACTTCCGGTACTTTCAAAATACATTAACCATATTAACGCAAAATAGGGCTTCAGATTGCGTCAGGAAAACGTGAATTATGATGAAAAATATTATTTCTTCTTCGTTGTCATAGAAATATATTACAGATCCACATTTCTTGTGAATTAACTATTTATTAGAGCCAACATTTCTTTCTCATTCTGATGTCATCAGTAAGGAGCCTAAACTAGAGGGAAAACAGATGACGCCATCCGCCTGCGACAAACCTGCTTTCTCCACGATGGAGGTCTGCGGATCTCTGACTGTTTCTTTGAGAGAGTTTGGTTGTGAACAGAGCTTGCTGTCTCGAACTGATGGTTCTGCTTCTTTCGTCCAAGGTAACACTAATTTTAGAAATCATTTATCTGGGCGTTTATTTGCCTCTAAACTGGACGTAAAGGACGGAGAAAGGTTAGGGAAGTTAACCTGCCACTTCAGTTAGTGACATGAATTTCTTTACCCTTATACCCAAAATAATATAATAATGAGAATCAGGGGTGCATCTTTTATGCTGGCGTGGGTGGTATGTGCCAGCTTACTTTTGCATATGACAATGTTGTTTATTAAAATAAGGTAGCATTAACGTTGAGCCTAGCTACAACTAATTAATAAAATAAATATATTTATTGCATAGTGTTAACCTCCCTCCAGGGGCGGATCTACTGTGCACATTTTGAATCAACAACATGGCATTTCAGATTTCAACACAGGTGGTTTATTGTTGAGCTTCTAATTAACCCTCTGAGGCTTCCAAATCACATGACCAATTTAATATGACATAGCAACAAGATGCATTCCCACTGAGTCTCCATTACATTTTTATTTGTGTTGAAAGTTCAAGCTATATACCAAGAAAAGGTAACAACTGGATTTTCTAATGACAGCCCGAAAAAACAAGCCACCACTTTCCTATTGGTGGAAAAATGTACCATGTTGACCAATCAAAAGATGATATGGCAAGGCAACGAGAGAGAGAGAGAAAGAGAGCGAGATCAACTGTGAGATGTGAGCAATTCCACAGTCATTGGATGTGAGAGGTTTGTGACATTTGGCGTGTTTGGAGTGTGTAGTTAATGTATAGTTAGTGTGTTGTGTAGTTCTTTGTTTTGTTTTTATGTGTCAAAATAAGGCCACGATCAGGGTCCATCATCAGCCACCAGGCCACAACCAGGCTCCATCAAGAGCTAGTGAAGCTACAGGAAAAGGCAGGCGCAGGTTAGCAAGCCTCAGGATTGATTGGGGCTGCAGTAAAAAAGGGGCACAAGTATTGAGAAGATGCTGCCTAAAAGACGTAACGTCAATGAGGAGGAACTGGAGGACATAAAGGAATCTTTGAACCTTATGTCAGAAGAAATAACAACCATTGCAAAACAACAACAAATAATAATCAACTTAATTGAGGATATTAAAGAATTAAGAAGGCAAAGTGAGGAAAAGGACAAGAAGTTTGCTATGTTGGAAGGACGAGTGGTAGAGTTGGAACAATATTTGAGAATAACAGATGTGATAGTAACGGGTCTGGAAACCAAGCACCAGACATATGCATGGGCAGCAGCAGAGGAGAGAGGGGAGCTGCCTGAGTAAGAGTTGCGCTCCCTGGAAGAACAGGCAATGGGCTTTTTCAAAAGTAAAGGCATTGAAATGGATAGTAAGGACACTGAGGAGTGCCATGCTCTTCCAAGGAAAAACAAGAATCAAAAACCTGCCATTATTATAAGATTTATTAATAGGAAGCAGAAGAAAGAGCTACTGAAGAAAGTTGAAAGGAACGAATGTGTATGTTAATGAACACCTAATCAAGAAAAATGCAGATATTTAGATTATTAAGAAAACAGAAGAAAATACAGTCAACCTGGACAACAGATTGTAAGGTGTTCATTAAGTGAAATGGAACACCGGAGCAGGCAAAGGTCTTAGTCATTAAAGAGCTGAGAGAATGAGAAAAATACAGCTGATAAAATGTAAGGCAAAGCATTGGGATGGTCACTTTCAATGCACTGTCAAATTGTTTGGTGCTTGTCTGAGACAAAGTATTGTTAAAGGTAATGATGTGTGGATACGATGTATAATAAAGTCAGATGTCTGACACATTTCAAGTAACAAATCAAATGGAAAGTGGGACACTGGGGTATGATAGCAATATATAGATCCTGACTGAATTTTTTACCAAAATGTTAAAGGACTGTAATTATTATACAATGGAACAATTAGGAACATAGAGCGAGGTAAGAATATAACGATGGTTCATTTTAATGGTAGAAGTCTATATGCAAACTTTAATTTATTAAAGTATATTTTACACAGTTTAATCAACCATTTGATGTGATAGCAAGATTTTGGTATGGTAGCTGATAATGATAAGCGGAAATGGATGGATGGGTTGGTTCAGTGTCGTGAAAAAAAAATATTGTGGTGCAAGAGGAAGAATAAATGTGAAATTTACACGATAATAATAATGGATTGGATTTATATAGCGCTTTTCAAGGCACCCAAAGCGCTTTACAATACCACTATTCATTCACTCTCACATTCATACACTGGTGGAGGCAAGCTACAGTTGTAGCCACAGCTGCCCTGGGGCAGACTGACAGAAGCGAGGCTGCCATATCGCGCCATCGGCCCCTCTGGCCAACACCAGTAGGCAAGTAGGGTAAAGTGTCTTGCCCAGGGACACAACGACCAGGACAGAGAGCCCAGGGATCGAACCGGCGACCTTCCGGTTACAGATGCGATTCCCAACCCCCTGAGCCACGGTCGCCCGATGAGACTTTCTGTCATTTAGAAGTATCACATCAGCTTTAGTTCTCTTATTAAAAGCTTGTTCTAAATAGGGTGTCTGCGCTTAAGTCCCCCCTTTAAAAAATACATGTGCTGTGAGCACATTTACTGGGTGTCGTACTGCTTTAAATGATTTGATGTTACTACTTTTCCCCTCCTAGATGTCTGTTTATGTGGGGAAAGACATCATTAATTATCCAGTGTTATTTATTGAATAATGCTCCTTTCTGTTCTTGTCTAAAGGAGACACGAGTGTGATGGCTGGAGTGTACGGACCAGCTGAGGTCAAAGTCAACAAGGAGATCTATGACCGGGCGACCCTGGAGGTGTTGGTACAGCCCAAAGTAGGGCTGCCAAGTGAGTTTTTTTTAGGGGTAAAAATTTTCATTATGCAGCATTGCTTCTTTTATTTTGGGGAAGCTAATGTGAAATAGACCTTTTGCATCCTGATATCTACAAGAATGTCTCTGAGGTTTCTGCTGTGGAAAAGTTGCTATGCCACAGCTGACCACAGGGTGGGGTACGTGAGCTTTCTGCTCGCATTCATTTTTTTATACCGAGATTTGTTTGTTTTCTAGGTGTAAGGGAACGATCGCAAGAGCAGTGTGTGCGAGAAACCTGTGAGGCTTCTCTGCTCCTGACGCTCCATCCACGCTCCTCGCTCACTCTCATCCTTCAGGTCCTGCATGATGATGGTTCAGTATCCTTCTGTAAAACTCTGTGCTGCTGCAAGCTTTGAGGTTTATATCCAATCTGCAAGTAGGGCTCTAAAATTGAGATGTTTTCTGTGAGTGTTCTTCCTTACCTGTTCCTCAGCTGCTGTCTTGCTGTTTGAATGCTGCATGTATGGCTCTTATGGATGCAGGATTGCCCATGAGTTGCCTCTTCTGCGGAGTGACTTGTGCCATCAGCACAGATGGGCAAATCATCACAGACCCCACTGCAGCTCAGGAAAAGGTAAATCTAAGACTTTTAGAATGTTGGGTGACAAAAATCTTCCCAAAACACTCTGATGGTGGCTTTTGTCAAATTTCCTGGGAACTTTTCAAACAAATGACACAGAAAATATAGGTCTTTTCCATCCCACCATTGCTAAGTGCTTGTTCATAGGGCAGGGGTGTTAAACTCATTTTACGTTGTGGCTCAGATACATCCCACTTTGACATTAGGTGGACCATACCGTGTGAAACTCTTTTCTATCAAGAAGTTCAATCCTTGAAATATCTTAATATAAGGAAAAGAAATGCAGTTTGAACAGTACTTTTCAGTTTTTCTACATAAAATGATAATAAAGAAAAGCTGTTGTAGTTGCTGAAAGACTCTTCAATAGGATTCTTAAATAGAAATAAACTGTAAGGGCTTAAATTGTAACAAATAAATGTTTATAATTACACATTACTTAATTCAGTGTTTCCAACCGCTGTGCGTGGAAGATTATCTGGTTCCACCTGATTAGTACGATCGGCATGAGTAATGGGCAGAACCATTATATTCTCTTCCACTAGAGGGCAGTACAATCAGCTGCTCTAATTAAATTGGTTGCCAACAGCCAGTAACACAGAAGACGATGAAGAAGAAATTACATAATAGTCATGCTGTGAGATGGTGCAGCCCGTAATAGCAATACATAAATATTTGAAAAGAAAAAGTAGTCAGTCTGACCTGGGTCCTGGAGGAAATACTGACCCAGATAAAGGCCCGAGCACGAGTAGTGCTCAGAAGAAAGCAAAAAAGGCATACTGGCAACAAACCAAGCCAATTCCTCTATACCTGGTGCGTGGGGAAAAATTATCAACATGCTTTTTGTGACATTTTTGTTAGGTTGTGTGCCGTGTGATTTTTATTTTATTTTGTTTTCTAATCTGAAATAAGTGCGTGACTCCAAAAGGTTGGGAAAAACTGACCTAATTACTTTGGTTTAGCTTGATTAGCCATGTTGTACGTCTTTATCAGTAAAGATAAAACTGTAAAACTTATGAACAGTCCATTTACACCTTCTTTCATATTTTCCAGTGCTGTCCAGTGGGGGCCACATCGGAGTCTTTCCTGGGCCAACTCTGGCCCCTGGCCCATATGTTTGACATCACTGTCATGTAATTGTTGGGATGTTCTCCTGAATACTGCACTACTTGAGGCAACTGTGGAGGAAATTGTATAAATAAAAATAAATTGAATGCAGTTAAATGACAAAGAAAAACAAAACTAGAGAAAAATCAGTCAGGAACGATAAGGCAAGCACAGCGATCTATAGTCGCCACCAGCTAAAGTATTCCCTTTTTTGGAATATCTTACTGTCTGTCCAGCGCATCTGTTGTCACTTCCATTTGTATCAGTGGTAATGGTTTTGCTTCCTAACGGGACAGATTGACATCATCTTAATTTCCTTGCCCGTGTCTTATTTTCTCTCTCAAAAGGAAAGTCGAGCTTTGATGACTTTTGCGATCGACAGCGCAAAACGCAGCGTTTTGATGTCGTCGACCAAAGGATCGTTTTCAGTGCATGAGGTCAGTGGATTAATGACAGGAAAAAAAGTGTGCACCATTTCAAATAAACAAAACTGTGAATGCCAAGCCAGAAAAGACTTCTCTAAAGCGTGCTTCAAAGAGAAAAGACTGGGCATCCCTTGCAGAGGCTGTTTGTAGATGTTGCCAAACCAAGAATACATCCTAAAAACCATTTTGGAGTTTCTGCAGTCTTGATAACAATATCATGGAGTATTTTTTTTCTCCTGTTACCCAAAAGGACCATAGTTTCTGGAAATTTTAGGGGATTTATTTTATATCGCTATTGATCAATCATGTTGAGCAGCCTTTGGTTGCATGCAGCTATCTATATGGAGACTAAAAGAGGGACAGCATTTATCTAAATGCAAGCTATAAATCATCAGCTGATGTGATTAGACAATTTGCATAAAACAGGAAGACTGGACTCAGATGAAACTGTCCCATGGGTTCCTGGATTCCCTTTTGATCAGCGGATGACAGGAATGATAATAAATGTTGCCTCTAGAGCTGGGCGATATAAGATTTTTTCATATCACGATATGTTTTTTTCATTTCAGGCGATAACGATATCTATCACGATATAAGCCAAATAACTATATTTGTAAGATTTAAATGTGCCGTTGCTCACAAGTAAAATGTGAAATAATCAGCAGCTTGTTTTTATTTAAATATTTATTTCCCATAATAAGTTCAACAGGGTAGATGTACTTAAGGAACATGAGACTTTTTCAGATAAATAAAGGCAAATATTGCAAAATACACAAAAGGCAGCCGCTAAAGCGTTTAAGTTTCAAAATAGAACAAACGAAACAGACTAAATTGTCAATTCCACTTAGAAACAAAATATTAATTCTAAAAATAAATCTTAGTTTGTTTTACAGAAGAACAGACAAAACTGACTAACTTTTGTCAATATCAAATAAACTGAGAACTAAAAGGAAATTCTCAATCTCTCCTTGTTGTATAGCTGAGCTTTTCAAACAGTTTTAACAGTTACTTTAGTCTGACAAAAGACGAATGACGAATTAGCGCTTCCAGTCAGAGACTGAGGCTACGTCCACACGTACACGGGTATTTTTGAAAACGGAGATTTTCCGTTTTCGTTTTAAAAAATAATCCCGTCCACACATAAAGGCAGAAATGAAGGAAAACGCTGCTATGAACATGCCAAAGAAGCAGGTGGCGCTAGATTCCTAACCGTGCAGAAATGTTGGCCAATCAGAAGTCTAGAAGCCTCGGTGGGAAAAAGTAAACAAAGCTGGGGCATAGAAGCAGAACCGAGTCGTATGTGTGGAGGGACAGTAACTGTGTGTATATGTAAGCATTTAAACACTGCAGAGAGTAGAATTAACAGTAACAGTATTGTAGAAATTCATTTCACTGAAACAATAACGTGCCGCACAGTGTGACGTCAAAAAATGCGCACACCTTTGACACTGCGTTTTCTCAGTTTTTCTAGTCCACACGTAAATGCAAAAACGGAGTTTTCAAAAATATCCACCCTGGCCGGAGTTTTTAAAAATCTTCGTTTTCAGTGACCAAAAACGCGTGTGGACGAAAGGTGCAAACGCATAGAAAAATCTGCATTTTCAAAAATACCCGGGTACCTGTGGACGTAGCGCACGCACCAGTTTATTGTATTTCCAGACTTGCTTTCGGCACAATTTACTACAAAATTTACTACTACCACTCTGTTTTTTGTCAGACTTGAAATAGCCGAAATACCTTCACACTACGGAACTTCTATGGCTCTTCCGTTTGACAATCTCTCCGGCATTGGAACCATCATCTGTTTTCTCTTCGGTCACGCTCGGTTGATTTTTCTAGTCGGCACACTCATTTCCTCCATTACCCGGGCGGTACGGTGGCTGGCTGCTTCCCAAACAAATACACATGTGCGGCTTGGCACTTGTGCTGTACGTAACAAGTCACGTGACGTGACGCTGCGGCTGTGATTGGTTCGGCTCTGCGCTACTTAATTTGGATTGGCTGTTTTTTTGTTTTTGTTTTGTTTTTTTAAGAGGACAAGAGCGGCGAGGTCTATCGCGATAGGTTAATTTTTCTATCGAGAAAAAGTTATATCGCGATACATATCGTTATCGTTCTATCGCCCAGCTCTAGTTGCCTCTATAAGAAATCTACTCTTTTGCTGCTTTTTCCTGGAGACCATCCCATGGATCGAAACATGACCTCTTTAAGGACACTTTAAAAGGGAATTGAATGGAAAAATCAAATGGGATTCCCTTTTTTTGACTGAATAACAAGTATTATTCCAGAAACACTAAAATATGGGGTTCACTCTGGCCCACCTACAAGGAACCAGTATGCTGACTGGATACTGACTGGAGGGGTCATATTCTCCTTACTTTCCTGTCTGCTTTCTACTGTCCCATCAGAATAAAGACATAACACACTCCCTGCCAAAATTTAAAAAGAAACACTACAACGTTGTTAAGTTTAGATTTGTGATTCTGCTTCATGTGTGACTTTTTGGAAAAACGGTTCTTATTTTTGCTTTCTCCCTGTCTGCCTCAGGTCTGATGTGACTTAAATCAGTTGTTGTTGCATTTCATATTTTGTCTGATCCTCAGTTGTTGTTTTTCTTCTCTCACAGCTGCAGCAGTGCATAGCAGTCAGTCAGAAAGCATCAGAGAAGATCTTCCAGTTCTACAGAGACTCTGTCAAGCGGCGATACTCCAAAAGCCTATGAGAAACACAGAGCTTTCTTTTGCCTAGTCTTTTTTATTTTATTTTAACAATGCATGCAAACACTGATGTCGTAATAAAATATTTAGAAACCCCTGTGGGCTACAATTTCTTCAGTTCAGTTGTAGACAGCTGTGCTTTATGGTGGGAAGGCTTGTATGAGTACATTTGTGAGAGATCAGAAATGAAAGGAGGAAAGGTGAATGTCAAACAAGTGCATTTATTGGGATTTGCTGATTTTCTTTCACTTTAATATATACATTTAATACAAGGATGTGACCTGGGGAAAAGAAAAGCCCTGAATATTTTTTGTAGTAATAAATCCCATTTGCTGCAACCTTTGAACCTTACTGACTCACACGTTCAGAGTCCGCTTATTATCTGTACGAGTGACACAAAGCGAGACAAACCTGAGCAGAGCCCATCGCACGACAGCCTCATCGTTCGGAGCAATCCACGTGAAATGCCTCCATATAAATCAATAATTGACGTAACTCAGCTGTAACAACAAAGTGTGATTTGTTTTTCTTCTATTAAAATGAAAGTACGGTGGAGACAGACGGTAGTTCAGGATTGTCAGTGTACAGCTGAATCACAGCGCATCGACAATGAGAGAGCTGACAAGGGCAAGACACGGAGATACCAGAGGTTTGTCTACTAAAATCTGTTAAAAGTGATCTATTACCAGCTTTGAAACAACACTGGGATTGCAGCAAACATAGTATTTTATATGTACTTGAGTGTGTGCTCTATAAAACTATTTATCTAAATAGAAAATGTCAGCTTCCACCTTAGTCATTCCTTTATATTTACTTGGATACCCCCCATTTACTATGTAGTTAAAGGCTCAGAGCTTTATCCAGTCAATTTTGCAACAATGTTGGTCCAATTGAAGGAAACAAAGTTTGCAGCAGGAAACCAACAAGCTCACCATGCAGGGTTTTCTTATGACCAAACCTGGGATGTTATTGAAACATGCATCACAATTTTTGCAACTTTTCTTGGCCCATTTAAATAAAGTATTTGTGTGTTTTTGAACAGAAGTTTTGAGTAGACTTTTTTTTAAGTCAGTCATACTGCAAGAAGCAAGCTCCTGAAGATGTCAGTTCTATTTTTGGTGGAGAAAATAGCAGAATCTATATTTAAGGAGCATGGTGTGAACAGCCTGGCTGCTTCTAATAATGGAATAGCTGATAAAAGGATCATCCTCAGAGTTTCTTCTGTATTTTTGGCACTTTTTCCAGCTCTTTCCTCCGCTGTATATGTTATGATTTCTTAACCCTGTGTATATATAGAGGATAACATTTAATGTCTATATCTTGAGTCCATTTTCTACCTCCGAGTTTTGCATTTAATTTTAAAAGTCGTGAACGTATTTTCTTATACCAGCAACTACACTCTGTGCGTTAGTTATTTAGTGTTCTGTGTATTTCAACATGAAGATAATGATTCAGTTGGTATAAACAAAGCAGAGGCAGTCCTTTCTGTCAGTAAACAGTGACTGAAGCAGTGTGAAACCAGGATGAGCTTATCGATGTTCACGTGCAGCATTTCCCTCGGGGTCCCTCCCGTCAGCAAGGAACTCTGGGTTCTCCAAAGGACTATTGCTTCTGGCTCATCGTATGTTTTAAAACATCATCACCAGCTTTCACCCCTCAAGTGACAGTGCTGGCTCAGGCCCTCCCACAGTGAAGTCCATCGGGATTTATCTGCTGCCACGTCCTTGCTATGACCTCTCATAAATCTGCAGACTCCATCTAATCGTATACTGCCCTCCACTTAGCTCCTCCCAGGCAGACAATGACACATATCTCCACTGCTTCTTATTATTCATCCATTGTTTGTAATGCTGATATCTACAGTGCTATGGAAAAATGTGAATTTCTGTTTTTCTTCTTTCTTTTTTTTTACTTCAGTAATGCTTCACATACGATGACAACTACAGCACAGATTTAACAGAAGGTAACTTAAGTCTTCAAATCACTAAACAAGTAACAGACTGCTTTTTCAAAGATTTTTCTTCATGTGCTCAGAACATCCTTTGAGCTGATTTTTCTTTTTATAATCCCAAAGCGATTATAAACGACACACCAGCTCCCAGCTTCTGTTTTCAGCGTCGCAGCTTTTCAGCTTGGTGTAGATGAAACGTGACTTCAGACAAGTCGACAGACAAACACTGTGATTATTTGACATTTAACGGTGATATGTTGGCATGTGTTGATCTTCATGAAATATGTGAGAGGTCAGTCTTTTGTATGCATGTCCGTTTCAAAGAGTTGCTTTTATGGTGGTTTTGCGGACAGGTAAGAAATCAACGCAGCGATGGCACAGATGTACGTTATGATTCCAAACACGATGGAGAGCACCGAGAGCCAGAGAGCCTGGCGAGACGCTGCGTTGGCCCCCTGAAAATCCCCCTGAGCCGATGCCTTGTTGGTCTGAGTAAAAGAGGAGACGAGACACTGAGATAAAGATTAGAGTGAAAAAAATAGGAGAGAACAGCATTTATCATCATTTGTCAATGTCCTCCCTGGCCTACACTTTCCTCTTCCACTCATTCCAATCTCACGCTAAGCCCATATTATGTTCCATCTCCAAATCACACCCAGCGATTGCAGCTCATTCATCATTTTCTCCTCCTTCCTTCCTTTCTCTCTCCCTCTAGTCCTTGCCTTTGACTCTGACCCCTGTTTTAGGCAGCACTCAACAATATTGGAAATCTATCACCTTGAGGTTTCTTGTTATGACTCTAATTAAACCTTAACGAAGGCCATTGATCTGATCAAAAGGCCTTTGCAGCATGCTGCCAGTTAGCTTTGCAAAAGTGTTAATGGGATTTCTTTCTCTCCTGCACTGCTGGAGGGATGAGTTTATAAAATAAGGGAGTCTAGAGATATTTGTGTAAGGGGTATTTTAATACTACCATAAGTAACTGTGGCTAATAAGTTCTTTTTTTCTAGCAATTCTGACTTTTGGGTGACCAGTCATCTGACTTCTGAATAATCAGATTTAATAATTTTATCCTGTTTCTTCTGTGGTGAGGGGCCAGAGGTGTTGGCCAGATGAGCGCATGGATATGGTTAAGGTTAAGGTTAAGGTTCTTTATTTGTCACATGCATAGTTATACAAGTATAACACAGTGACGAGTAGAAAGACAGCCTTGTACATTTACTTAGGCGCTTTAATAACGCACAGTACTTTATTTAAATATTTCCACATTAACATCAATCAATAACAGCAAAATTAAAGTGATATGCACAACAATGAGTCAAAAATTATGATTGAGCATGTATGTGATTCTAAAAAGTGCCGTTTAACATAATAAGCACATTTAATCCTGGAAATAGCCTTCGAAGGGAGGGTAGACCCTGGACAGATCGCCAGTGATTCAATTTTTTTCTGTTTACATTTTGTATCTGTTAATTAAATTGTCATTAAATATGTGGTGTGCAGATGCTGAACACTTATAGGAAAAAGTTGTGTATGAATAGTATAGTTTGCTTAGAACAGCACATTTGCAGTTATATTAACTTTAAGTTTATTCATTTTTAATGTGGTATCCTGTTAGATTTCTGCCCTATACATCTGGACTGGATATATCCCTGCTGAAAGGCAGACATTATACATATTATAGTATACATATGGTAGAAAGAGTGACTTTATTATTCAATAAATGTAGGCAAAACACAGTACATGTTGTTTAAACCAGTGAGCTCCAACGAGCAGTTTTTATGCGCTGCAATGAAATATTTATGTAAATATTGATTTAAAGACAAAACCCCAGTACAGGAATACTATTATTTCTTCTTCTTAGTTTGGTCATGGCTCTATGTATTGCTTGATGCAAAGGTTGTAAATACATATGCATGCCCATTAAATTAAGCAACACATAATGAAAAAGATACATAAGGACAGAGGTCAGTGGTTTTTTTCAAGCTTATGTCTTCAAGAAATCAATGTGAAGAAATCTGAGTTATGATACCAACAGAGACCATATTATAGACAACTGTGATTCGGATTTGATCTAAGTGTTTTATCTAAAGTTCTCAGCTTTGTACTATTTCAGAAGTGTGATTCTGCAGGTGTAATCTCCTTGTCACAGCTCTCCTCCATAAATCCTTCACTTGCGCAACACTAAAGAACTGGACTCGTTGATCGTCCACACATACTGCAGAGGGTAAAAACTCACCCTCAGCTGTGAACGATAGAGCCAAGTTGTATCTTGTCTGCTCAGGACTGAGGGTGTGTCTGTGTGTTTGTGTGTTTGTGTGTGTTCGTATACCTTCTGTGAAAGATAGAAGGCAGCGATGCCCAGGGGCCAGAAGCAGCAGAGCATGGAGAAAAAGGCCAGACCCAGGTAGTCCTGAGGGATCATCAGAGGGAAGTTGTTCTCACTGTCTGTATCACTAAAATCATCGATGGATGAGTCCTGGGATTCAAACAGAGTGCGTTTAGGTTGAGTTCAGGATAGAAAGCGATAACATACATTATAAAGAAATACTTTTAGGGTGATTTGTTTTTGTTTGGGCACATTTTCAGATATTTGTCTGTGAGATTTCAGCCTTCACAAAAATGCAGTAGGTATTACATTCATTTCATTTTCCTGCAAATGAAAATTACACTGAAACTTTTCAAATGTAAGGTACTGTGCAAGGACGGTGTGTAAAGTGAATAAAAAAACATTTTGACTCAAAGATGTTTGTTTCAAAATGAGTCTCAATAAAATTTGTGGGTTAAGAGAAAAACTGAGACTTTGTTTCTAGAGAGGAATACATATTTCTGAAGATCCATTTCATGGATCAGTACTGCTGCAGCCTTGTCAACTTCCTTCAGTTTATTTCATCAAGGTGCCAGTGCACAGGTGCATAAGTAAAAAACAACCTTGCTTTTTTGTCATTTCTGTAATCTACCTCTTTGTGTCCATCTAACAAAGATACAGCTTGTTGTCTTAAACATACAAAGATGATCTACTCCAACATTAAGTGAAACACGCTGTTTCTCTTATATTCAAGTCATCCACAACAACTAAAAACTTTGCTAGTGTCTGAAAGATAATGTGATTGAATGGGGTTAGTCTGGATATGCACTAGCTCTGCTGACCGCGGGGCACTTTATGACTCATGCATCTTTTTTGAAACAGCTGCATATTGAGTCTGACTTGCTCTCTCACAATGACCCTGTCATACCACTTTGGTCATTTTACTTTGTGTAAGAAACAGTTGTACAATTCCAAAAAAGGCTTTTGTTATATTTTAGTAACTGTTCTGTAAACCAGCAGCAAACACAGACATAAAGTGGTTTTTTTTTTTTACTAAACAAGATAATTTATTTAAAGCTTGGAACACAGGGCTATTTCTATTATGCCTGTTCTATTGGTCAAAAAAAAAAATCTTTCTATAGTTGGGAAGTATTTTTATAGACATAAAATCCTTTTTGTGTTGATGAGAAGCAGGGAAATCAATTTAAGCCTGTGCTCACATGTAAAATCAATCAGGATGCGACACTTATTTTTCCATAATGTTGATCATGGAGCAATCTGTGAGTTTCATGTGTCAGTTTAAGTTCTTTTATAAAAACAATTTGAAGTGAAGCAAAGTAGAAGATGTTGTCTTGTGCAGATTTAAGGTCACTGCAAGGTTTTATTCCCACAGGCCCAGGACTCTGCATCACTGCACTACTGCCAGCATTCAGAATGAGCTTAAAAAATATTTTACACAAGCTCTCCTTTTGTCCTTGGGGAACAAACTCTTACCTAAACTTTGTGGCAGCCAGCTGCTGTCGATTTTAACGGTGTGTAGTGCTACTGTGTATTTGTGTTTTTACTTGCATTCTTAATCAAAGTAATAATCATTAAACATCCCTTAGCCTTTTAGTTCTAGTTATTTAAAAAGCTTTTACTTGACCTTGATGTGAGACTAAACAGTACAAACACTAACATTATTTATTGGTGACATTTAGAGTATGTATTATTTTGTTGACTGCTGTTGGCATCTCGTAGCTAATTTATATTTTACTTTATGATGGGCTTTGCTCGGTGGTCTATGACAGCGGTCCCCAACCTTTTTTGCGCCACGGACCGGTTTATGCCCGACAATATTTTCATGGACCGGCTTTTAAAGTGTCGCGGATAAATACACAAAATAAAACTAGTACCGGTACCGAAAAAAAGAAGATTTATTCATAACACACGTGAAAAGACCCAGGAAAACCGAGTAAACAATAAAAATTATAACAAAATAAAGCTGAAAACCGATAAAAACCCTGAAAACCATACATTTCACAACTGAGCCTCAACTCTCGCGGCCCGGTACCAAACGACTCACGGACCGGTACCGGTCCGAGGCCCGGGGGTTGGGGACCGCTGGTCTATGATATAGAACTGGCATCTTCTATCAGCACTATGGTGTCATTACCTGTTATGCAGCAGGAGAGCAGCTTTATGTAATCTGGCTTTTTGACAGTAAGCATTCAATTGCTGCTTTGCTCGCATGTCTATTTTAAGTTCCTCTTTGGTTTCCAGAACCTACACTGACAGTATGAGGCTCCATTGCTTTTTCTGTAGCATGTTTCAGGAATGAAGAGGATCTGGTTGAGCTGAGGATGAGAATGATTTGATAAAACTAATATGGGCATCTACATGCAAACTTTCAGGTTTGTTACTTTTGAAACTTAACAGACAAACAAAGGACTAATTGAGAAACTAATGCTTACTTTCAGACCTATCTAAATATTCCTGAATCCTCTGTTTGAACAATAGCAGGAAAATTTGTTGACCTGCTTTTATTTCCTGTACGGTTGCACAAGCTCTGTTGTCGGTACAAAAGAAGAAAGAGAAGACATTTTTAAGTGTCTTACATCCAGTGATGGGAATAACGGCGTTACTTTCTTCAGTAACGAGTAATCTAACTAATTACTATTTCTATCGTTATAACGTCGTTACCGTTACTAACAAGAAAATGCGGTGCGGTCGCGTTACTATTTTTCAACAAACAGATGGTTGAAGCTGTCTTAAGCTTACCGCAATTTATATCAGTTCCACGGAAGTAGCTGTAAGTAATCTGGACGCTACAGCTTTAAGCAGCAGCTTTAAGCAGCTGTTTGACTGAAGAAGAATAAAGTAGTCGTGCTAAGCCAATCACATGACCACTTCAAGATGACAAAGCAACAAGGTGATATATACCAGTTTTTAAATTGTGCTGATAGGCCACGTAAAACCAGAGTCATGATAAACAATATATACGCAGCGATTTTTCCTCAATAGTTTCGCCACGTTTACTGTCTAAGGACAGCGCAGCGAGCACTCTCTGCTTATGACAAAGAAAAACAAACAAACAAAAAAAACCTGCCCTTTCGTGTTGGTGGAAAAATGCACCATGCCGACCAATCAAAAATGATGTGGCAACATGACATTTTGTTGTTTAGGGAGAGGGGGAAGTTTTAGGAGTGAGGGTGAGAGAGAGAGAGAGTTTTGAGATGTGAGAGATTTGTGACGTTTAGCGTGTTTGGAGTGTGTAGTTAATGTGTCGTCTTGTGTAGTTAGTGTGTAGTGTTGTGGATAGTTTTGTGTTGTGTGTCAGAACAATGCTCAATGAAAACAGTAGGAGTGATACACCTGCTGCTGTCAGACCTGCAGGTATCAGGCTGTGATGTTCTCCTTTATAGTGGACAGAAATATTTGGAGTGGCACAAATAATTTGTGTGGCATCCTGTTGAATGCAGAACAGCTGATTGTTATGTAAATAGTTTGAAATGGTTATAAAAAACGCTAAAAGGTAAATGGTTGCAAATAACTTTGTTGTCTGCAAAACTTTTGCATATGATTTTAAAATTGACAATTTATATTTGCATTTAAAGTTATGAAATATTATCCATAAACATGTTTGTGGTTGTTACAGTAAAAAATATAACTTTTTCTACTCGGATTTTATGTTTGAAATGTGGTTAAAAATGGCCAATTATACCCTGGACCCCAGAGGGTTAAACATTTTTTTTTAAGTAACGCAATAGTTACTTTTCAAGTAATTAATTACTTGTAGAACCTTGTAACTCAGTTACTAACTCAGTTACTTTTTTGAAAAAGTAACTAGTAACTATAATTAATTACTTTTTCAAAGTAACTTGTCCAACACTGCTTACGTCAGAGTCAGGGAGCAGGTCATCCTCATCGTCCATGCTGTAGGATGCACTGTGGAAGTCTTGCGTCTCAGCCAGCAGCTTCCTCTCCAGTGTTGAACCTGGCCGAATGTCCACAAACGTGGTCTCCAAGTAGTCTTTGTTGAGCAGGGCATCTGTGTGGCCCCAAATGGGGGCTGCTGGGTAAAAGGACTCCAGTGTGCATGGTAAGGAGCAAGGATCCAGTAGCTGCTGTTGCTGAAGCTCAGGGGGATGTCCACAATAGCCCCTCCATGTTAATGGAGGGTAGGCCCTGTCCTCCTCACACTTAACCAAGATTCCCTTGAACAGCCCACCTGGGGCCTGTCCAGTTCCAGGTCCCAGCCCCGGCCCTGGTCCCCAGTTGTTATTGGCACTTTCTCCCAGAAGAGGGTGCTCCAGCTCATCTAGATTCTCCATCCTTTCCTTTTTAATACCAGCCACCCAATAGGTGACCACATCAACAACCAAATGCAATCTACAAATCGGTCAACAGAGCTTCTCCCTGAAGAGTCCAATGGGCTTTCAGTATGCAAAGGCAGCTGCTTTGCTGGCTTTAGTATTTCAGTGATAATCCATCTTTAATCCTATTCTTTAATTTTTCTCTTGTTATAGGGCTTGGCCCTGGGGCCAACAAAGCATGCCAGATTTATGTCAGAGTGAAACAAGCAGTGGTAGCTTTGTCCTGTGAAATGTTCAGCTGGAGTGACGTTGGATAATTCAAAAATGTCCTCTCTTCACATGTCATAAACAATTCTTTAAGGACTTGATGGTTCAGGCTTTGGCCTGTGTCTTCCATTTCACATGGCCGCGTCAGTTCGTATTTGCTAATGGTAGCTACTTTTGCTTTCACGCACTATGAAAATCTCGAATCTGACGATGAAAGATCTCGATTAGTGCTAGACAGTTTAATAAAAACGTGCAATGGAAATTCAGTGTGACTGTAGTGTGACTGAAAAACTCTTTCAATAAAATATTATGACGCACTAATCTAAGCACACTGACTAGGCAACGGTGTAAAAGCTTCAGATGTCAATCTTTCCTAAGTTACACAATGAAAGAGGGCAATTAGTTAGGAGTTGACAAGAATAACTTAAAAGTCTTTCCAGCTGTCATTACATACAGCAAAGTGTTTGTTCCTCTGCAAGAGTGTGAAAAAAGTGAACTCAAACTGCTTTCAAAAAGAAGCAGTGCCCCTTCAGATGACTAAACTGTCACACAGTGGGGCGTTCTGAAGCATGAATATACACAACCTCCGGCAGCAGTCAAACTAGTGGAGCAACAAACGGATTGGGGCCATATTTGAGGGCAGTTAATCTGTAAAACCAATGAGGCTCCAAAAATAGAATCCTATGAAGCACATCCGCAGGTCAACAGGCCTGTGAACATGCCTGTTCCTTTGTTGTTGCTGCAGGAAGCGATAATGAAGAAATAAAAGTCCTCTAGTGTTGATTTATTGCTGCGGGTTGGCTACTTGGTATGGCAGCTCTCCACTGGGACATGCAATTTTAATGCTTAGCATCCACCTTAAGAGGGTTTCATTCAGGATAGATGAGGACGAGGAATCTCTCTATCCAGATCGCCAGTTAGGACGTTGATGTCTGTTAAGAGAAGAACAAGGTCACACAAAATATTTATACTCTCCACTTTTACTCATGTTTAGTTTGCGAGGGTTGTGGGCTCAAGCTACTTAAACTCCTGATTCACATGCGCGCAGATAACTTCATACAGAAAAAAAGATGCACTCTTATTATATATCAACCCTTTTTTTTTTTACTCCAGTAAAAAAGAATCTCACTGTGAGACTGTGAGTCTTGATCGATTTACTTAATAAGCTCCCAGTAGAGCAGAGGATTAGCGTGATTTGAAAGGTTGCCTATGAAAATGAACCTTTCCCTTATGCACTTAGTAAAAAAAAAAAAAAAAAAAAAGGAGTCTTTCTGTTGGTTACATAGGGATTTTTTATATTGTGTATATATCCGTATTTTTATGAATTGTAGCAGGTATGGCTGAGGAAATGTTGTCTTTCTTATAGGATTTTTACTCTTACAGGAACCAGAGTTTTATACCAGTTTCAGCCATATATAAAATCTCAGTCCAAAAAGCTAAAAATTCCTTATGGTTAAATTGTGAGTAAAATAGCGAGGAGTGAAAGTACTTCTTTTCTGCTCCATTCTGGTCCATTGTGGAGCCTGAGCTGGTAACTTTCCAGTACTTTTCCAAAGATTTAGTCAATATTATAAATATGTAAACATCAGTTAGACACTTTCAACTGTTGTTGATGGAGGGGCACAGCTGCTGTCACTGTATTTATGTATTTTGATACAGATACACAATGTAAAAATTGTGAATTCATCAACATGTAGCAGTGTGTAACAAGCCTATGCGCTTGTTCAGGTAGACAACTCAAGCTGTGTTGCGTCATTCACACACAACATGTCCCAATATGTTGGTCTATTTAAACACCAAACTTTCCAGTATTCCTCTTTAACATGTCATTGCATGCTTTTGAAATCTCCACCCTCTCAACATCTATTTCCAGAGAAATGATTGTTTATTCCTTCCCATTTTCTATTTGTGTCTTACATTCAGTTGCTATTACTGGGTGGAACCACCTTTGCCTTCAGAACTGTCTTAAATCTTCTTGGCATAAAGTCAGAAGGTGCAGGAAATATATTTTTATTTTTTGGAAATAATATCAGAGATTTTAGTCAGTATTGAGATGATAACATCAAACAGTTGCTGATTCAGATCTGTAAGCTGAACATCCATGAAGGGAATCTCCCTTTTTAACGTGCTCTATCGCAATGAGATCTGATAACTGAAGCCCCCAGGGAAGAGGCCATTTGAGTTCAGTGAGGTTATTCTCATGTTCAAGAAACCAGTGAGTTGGTTTGAGGTAGGGCTGGGCGATATGACCCAAAATTCATATCTCGATATTTTTTAGCTGGATGGCGATATAAGATATATATCTCGATTTTTTTTTTAAAAGCCATAAGTTAAGAACAAAAAGAGAGTTCCTAGTCACACTGTGTCCCAGATGTCACACGGGCACTTTTATTTACATACAGCGTAGATGTACATGAAGAAATTACTCAAAAATAAATTATCAGCATTTATTAAATAATCATGGTCCATAAATAAAAGAAAACAATGTTGTTTTTGTGCATAACAAAAAGCTCACAATTGTGCAGTCAAAATGTAAACTAATAGACGCTGAGCATAATAACTAAGAGACAGATTTCACAGCTGCACCACGTCTCTGAACAGGTCCTTATACACACAGTACGTATCACTCCGCGAGGCTCCTCCTCGGTAGCCGTAATCCTCCGACAATCCATCAAGTGGTGCAGCTCCGTAGCTTAGCAAAGTCATATTAAAACATTTTTTGACAGATTGCTGAGCGCTGTGTACCACATAAAATCGGTTCGCGGTCAGTAAGCACAACCAGAATTCATACATAAGGCGCACTGTCGATTTTTGAGAAAATGAAAGGATTTTAGGCCGTGCAGCCCCTCCTGGCTGCATGTCGTTAGCGCGGTTAGCTCGCTAACACGTTGACGCCGTCCAGCCCCACGCACGGTAACTCGCTAACGGAGATATTCCGCTTTCATCTTGTCATTGCCTGCAGGTGAAGCTAAGGGGGAGGGGGGAGTTGTGTTCAGTGAAGGAGAGGTGAGGCCGAGTAACGTTGCGTAGAGACAAAAGTGGACGAAAGAGAGGCAAACCTGCGGCTCCACAAGTATAATTATAACGTAACATAGACTATATCGATATAAACGATATTGTCACATCTTATATCTCGTATGAAAATATATCGATATTTTTAAAAAACTCGATATATCGCCCAGCCCTAGTTTGAGGTGATGATATTTTGTGCTATGGGAATTTATCCTACTGGAAGCAGCCACCAGAAGATGGGCACGTTGTAGGCATAAAGGGATGGACATGGTCAGCAACAACTCAGGTAGGTTGTGCAATTAAAACAATGCTGGTACTATGGGCACAAAATGGTCAAAGAAAATATCCCCCACACCATTACACCATCACCACCAGCCATGTGGCCATTCTCCTCTGACCCCTGGCATAAACAAGGTATTGTCACCCTGAGAACTGCTGCTCATTGGACATTTTCTTTTCTTTTTTTGGATCATTATCTGTAAACTGAGGAAGTTGTATGGGAAAATCACACCAGATTAGCAGTTTTGGAAACAATCAGACCAGCCATCTGAAACCAGCAACCAATTCATGTCACTTGTTCTAATTCTCAGTTTGAACTTTGGCAATAACACTTGAACTCTTGAAAGTGATTACATGGTTAAATGCACTGAGCTGCTTCCATGTGACTGTCTGATTATATATTTGCATTAGCAAGCAGTTAATCAGGTTTAAATAACATATAATAACATATATTTTAAGTTACTGCTGACTATATTTTGTGGGAAATCACATTCCCTGGCTTTAGGTAAGCTTGTTTTTTTCCAAGAGAAATTGGATGAAATAGAAGCGATTCTGAAGTTTTTCAACTGTTCACACATTTTAGCGACATCGGAGATCTTTATCCAGTGGACTGCAATGCATGATCTGATATCCCTACATCATCATCAGTTAATATGTAATATGTAAACTGTTAGTTTAGTTGTCTGAAATGGAGAAATTAAGCTCATGTAAAACTGACTTTTAATTTTCTAAAGTAAGAATATCTCAAATTAATCAATCATAATTAAATGGTCAAGATTTGCTACTGTCAGGTGACAAGCAGGAAGCGATGTAAAAAAAAAAAAAGTCTTTGTATTGTGTGTTAAGAGTCTTTTCATTCCCGGCAGAATAACAAAGTGTCATTTCAACAAACAACATAATATCTCATCAGTAAGTATTCATTCTGCACGGTATATTACTTCACAGGCTCAAGATCAATTCTGTGACTCACTGCACGCTTCACCGCACCACACAGGGGGAAAAAATGGATTAATTGGGTGTCTTTGGGCTGGCGTATGCTGAGGGCTCCATTTTCTGCTTGCCTTATGGAGGCTGAGTGATTGTTCAACAGAGTGACGTCAGCAAAAGCTCTGTGCAAACTGCCTTCCTCTCCTAACACATACGCACACATCTGGACATATGGTGCATTTTGCACACACGCTCATGTAACACTAATATTTGTAGCACTTCACCAGCCTCCCCTCTCCCTTCTGCCCCCTCCCAATTGCTGCAGCTTCATTCCAGGAGAGATGCACTCAGCTTTATTACACCCTCTCCCTCCCTCCTCCACCTCTGCCCATCCACCATAAAAAGACTTCTGTCAGCTGTATTATAAGCCTGCCTCCTTTTCTGATTCTGCAACGCTCATAAAACATCCAGTCAGGTAGAAGGAAGGTTGCAAGGACGCTGCCGTATATCACCGGCACCACTTTTACAAGAGACCCTCTTCTCTCTCTCCCCATCTCTGTCCTTTTAGTCTGGTGTTTTGTCATACACATATACAAGCACGCATCTTCTCAGCTCCCTCCATATCCCTCTTCCTTTTCTTTGATCTGACTCTGTTCCTTTTTTATAATCCAGCCAATACTTTTGGCAAAGCCACTGTACTAAACTTAAAACGTGTCTCTTTGAGTAGCATTTCCACTTACTACATGAAAAGACAGCTTGTTCTTAAGACATCGAAATATGCAACTAAAGTGAAATATTGCCTTAAACCCCTGTCGTGAAAGTAGAGAACTGTTGCTGCTGACTCTTACACAGATTTTCAGCGACTCTGCAGTCTTTTTGACACACACTGACTCGCTGTCTCTCAGCATACATTCACATTCTCACTGGAAGTAACGGCTGCAATATTTCATCCGATACAGATCAAGATGCAGATACAGTGAACACACTCATGGGAAAGAAATAGCATAGTGGCTGTAGGAAATTGGAGCTGTAAACGCTTGCAGACTGTAATAAAAAGGCATCCTGAAGAACAGCGATGTCAGGCTGATAAGGCCAGAGCAGGCTCTGAGATACGCCAAATGAAATTCTGAAAACGCAAGCGGTGGTTAAATGGCCCTATTGATTTCATTTCCAAACTCTTTTTCTCCCTTTTGCTCTTCCTTGATCTGTACAGAATGACTGAGGAGAGGAGAGGAAGCTGAACAGAAAAGATAAGCAAAAAAACAGGCAGGATCGTCAAGAGCGTCGCACAGCACATGAAGCTCAAAGTAACACCATGTTCCTATGGAAACACATTCACCATGGAGTGGAGTGCTCACTGCAGGATAAATGAAGCAGAGGCTAATTTGCCATTTCAGTACTGTTCCTCTGCTTGGCTTGATAATAACTGGATGGGATAATTCCAGCATTACTGTGCCTTCCAGTAAAAATGTAACTGTCATTTCAGAGTGCAAAAGATAGATAATTTCCACAGAATCACTCTGTAATAACAAATGAGTGCAGTCATGCCAGACACTGGGAATACTTAAACCCCCTGCGCAGAATGTGTGTATGACAGTGTGAGCTCATTAATCGGTCCATGGCATGTCCTGCTCTAACACACACACGGACACACACAGTCATTTAGTTTGCCTCACAAGACATGCATTCACAAACACACTTTGCAGTCCATTGCAGCCTTGCATCACCTTGCCCTTTTAGACACACAAAAACAAACCCTTTGAAGCAGTCCATGCCAACCAGCCCACATGTTCATGTACACAGCTGCACCATAGTCAGATTGTCTCTTTTCACACACATACACGCACTGCTCGCACAGCTGGTGCTCATGTGCAGTGAGGCCCAAGAAATGAGAAGTTACCCATCTGTACTACGTTGCACATTGCTCCAGCATCTCTGCGGAATATGTAGTATGTTGTAGTCAGTCATCTGAAATATGAATCTGAACGCATCATAGGACACATTCCACAGAGATGCGCTATATTTCTCAATGTGCTGCTATTTGTGGTAAATGTGTATATAGTTTGTGTTGTTTGTGGAAATGCTTTCCACATGAATAAATGAATAATGGTTTATGTTAATGTTACTGTGTAATAACATTTCACCATTTAAGACAATGTTACTTGTTTGTGCTTGCCGAGCAGTTACATATCAAACAGTGTGTGCTAGTAATTTGCAGTAATTTTGGTACTTGTCATGTAAAATAAAATGTGAAAATCTGATGAAAGAGCATTAGAAAACACACACAGTGAAACGCTGCACTACAGGGAGATGATTAGAGACATTTTTAAACAAATCTGCAGTTTCAGCTGTAAACCACTTACTAAAGTGTGTGAATGTGAGAGTGAATGAATAGTGGTATTGTAAAGCGCTTTGAGGGTCCTGAAAAGCGCTATATAAATGCAATCCATTATTATTATTATTAAAGATGCAAAATAACAAAAATTAAATCCAACACATTAATTTAAGATTCCTGTGCTTTAAATACAATGTTAAAAATGTCGTAATTTATACAATAAAGGACCTCAAAACATTGTAGTAATAGACAACAATTAAAGTATACACCTAACAGCCAGTAAGACCAGCATAAAAGTATTAAATAATATTTTTACACTCCAAAATAGTATTTCTGATTTCTTGAATTCCTAAACCCCCTGAAATATTATCTGACTGTTTTTTATTCAGTAAAGCAAGTTTCATTTTACCTATGCCTGCGCAAATGTGTGTACTAAACAAGACTGCACAGATGTCATTCATACTGTGTTTACATCAACTGTCCTTCAGTGTAATGACCTGTACACCTGTATTTTTTATCTGTGGTGTGTGTATGTGTACTAGTGTTAATCTCAATATGGTCACAAAATTCTGTCAGGATCCACCTTAAAACTTTAGAGAAAAAGCTGGTTCACAAAAAGTACAGCTTTCAGGACTTGGCTTGTCATGCTGTACTTGCTGGAATGTTTATGATTAAGCGCTAATGTAAGCCTTTGAGGAACAAATATAAATCAGTGTGTTGCAATGCAATAATGACTTGATTAGAAAATTAGTTTCTTGCAGATGAGCAGCACGGTTTCTTACATAGTTTCATTATCATCATCATCACAGACCGAGGGCATGGTGTGTGCACCACCCACCCCCCGCAGAGAAAAGACCTGCTCTTAATTAGGACTGCTGACAAACAAAAAAACAAAAAACCCAGAACACCCTGCATGTCTTTTGAAAGCACTTGGGCTAGGTTTTTTAAGCAGTTTCCCACCGGACATTTTACATTTAACACTTAAACTGATCTGCCAATTCAGATGCTGGCTGAAGGCTGAAAGAGCTTTAGATGTACTAGCTAAATTAAAAACAAAAACAAAAAGGAAGTGGCTTTTATCAGATGGTCTCCGTGACTCTGCTACGGTGCTCAATACTGCACAGTAGGCTTGCTATACAGCGATAAATGGCTAAAGAAACGTTAACAATGGAGCATATATATATATATATATATATATATATATATATATATATATATAACGAGCTCCCACTGTGGTTGAAATACTGTCAGCCTGTTCTTCAGAGAATTACATACATACTGTACATGACAAACATAAACCCTCTAAATAAATTAATAATAAATATTAAATAATATTATTACTGGTTCGACCGTTTTTATCTATCCAGCTTTCTGCCTTTTCATCCTCTGACTTTTAAAAAAGGGGGGTTGAGTGTAAGTAACACCGGAATTTTCTTTGAATATTTCCTCACCTTAACGTCGGAAACTCTGATCCGTCCTGTCCTCGAGGTGAGTCCCGGTGGAATCCAGTGTCCCAGTTTTAACAAGTCCACAGGGCTGGATGCTGTTACACAGGGATCTTGCGCTGTTCTGTTCGCCTTTTCACGTGGGAGGGTGCAGAAAGCGTGTACATTTCAGCGTACAGCTAAATACGAGCACTCGTGTTTGTGTGGGAGTGGGACGTGTGCGCGGAGTTACAGTCAAACTTGTCAGTATCCCATCAGCGGTTCCTATGCGGCTGTGAATGCATGTGGATGTAGCCGTTAATACACCTGTGCAACCTGGCAGCAGTAAACGTGCATGCTTAGTCAAAGGCTCCCGTTTCCCCAATACAACATTTCCTATCGTATCCCGCTCAGTCTCTCCCCTCTCACGGAGAAAGGAAGGGCCTTGCTGTAGTTACACCACGTCAACTTTCTTCTGCCACACTCAGCTTTTCTCTGACTTTCCACATTGAAGCATCTCTCTCTCTCTTCTGCTCCTCCACCCCCTCTGTCTTCTCCCTCTCCTTATTGTCTTTTCTCAGCGCTTCTGCTACCATATTATGGCGGAAAAACTGGGTCCTAAAGCCTGTTGGTCCTCACCCTGTATTTGATGTGTTTCAATTACTCTCAGGCCCTCTTAAGCTTAGTAAGAGAAACGTGCACATGCAAAGTGAGGACATTTGCCTTTTCTTACTTCTTTAAGAGGATTACCAGGGTCAAGACTTGATTTTGGGTTGGAATTAGGATTTGGGTTAAGACCAGGGATCTAGCAGGGAGGTTTAAGGTTAGCCTTAGCAAAACAAATGTATGTCCTTTGGGATGCCATTTGATTTGAGCATTCTGGACAGGCTGAAAATACAATACCCGCAGGCAAGGTGCAAGTATGAGATGAAAAATCTCATTTATGTTGCTGCATGTAGCAAACACAAAAGTGGACACAGGCAGCAATCAAAACAGAGAGGGAACAAAAACTGAGGGAGGGGGAGCCAGAGGGCGGTTGATTATTATGCAGTTGCTTTCTTTAGGCCTATCTATATATGTGCTATTCCAGAGTGGAGGCAGTGAGATGCCCTCCGGCAAGGATGACTCCACTTTGTGTCAGTCCTTTAATGTCGGCTTCACCCTGTGACCCACTTTAGTCACCCAGGCCAGCTCACATTAAGATCTCCAGTCAGAAATAGTCTCAAGATGCAAAAACAGACATTCCTGCTTTGGGCCATGCCTATTTTGCCTTTTTCAGGGGAGGCCATGCAGGATAAAGTTCATGCATTTCTGGACACTAGCAGTCAATGAAATCCACAGGGCTTAAGCTGAGTATTTAATGAGGTACGCTGCTCTTAGCTCGAATCCCCCTCCCCCTGAAACGGTTTAACCTTTTAGTTGTTTTTGTTCTTGCTTTTTGGTTCTTTCCAGGCAGTCAGCATAGCCACAATGCTGCCTATCTGATGCTTCGTTTATCTTTGCCTGTCAGTGTGACAAGCATCCTCTCAGTCCAGTCCATCATGAAATAGAGATCAATATGCTCTCTTTAGTCTGAGCACATCCTCGCACATTCGCTCTATTTTCCTGCTTTTCCTTTATTCCACCATTCCTTCTCTCTTCCTTCTCTAGTTTTCTCTCATCATCTTTCTCCATCTTCTGCTCTATTTTAGCTGAAATATGCAGAGATAAGGATTAAGGATAGGCAAGGTAGGCAAGGAGATACATACAATTACTACTGGAAACCAGTGTGTCTTTTGATCATGTTAATTGATAATAAGCTTATAACCTTTAATATGAAAGTTTGAAAACAGCTGCACAACAAAATATAATGTTTTTGTCACGGTTTTGTTTTGGTTTTTTTTTGTTTGATTTTTTCTCATCACTTCCATTTGGATGCTAACTTCCTAAAAAGAAGAAGAAGCAGAAGGAGGAGAAGAAGGTCCTTCATTTTTCTATAATTGTGCATTTTGTTTTTCAAGTTTCTCATGATTCTGGTTGGCCTCTATGTGCAATGTATTTTGACTCCCCCCTTAACGCATTTGTTTGCTTTACAAACTGGTTTCCCATGCATGACCCCAAGCTTGTGGATTAAAGACTTAGATTTCAGACTAACCTGGTTTCTAGTATTCTGTGCTTGGATCCTGTCCTCACTGAATATGCACAATGCTCAGTAAAATTAGTGGGATTTGAAATTTTGGCTTAAAATATCAGATATCAGTGTCTTTAGCCTGAAGTGATATTATTTCTGCACTCAAATTCTTTTTACCAGTGGAAGTAAAGAAAAGATTGCAAAAGTACTACATATACATATAAGAATTTGGAAGCACTTGAATAAATAATGGCATCAGCCTCTTTAAATAATTCAGTTTTAACCAAAATTCTGAGCAAAGAAAGACAAAAAGAAACAACACCACACACAGTTCTTTGTAAAGGCTTGATTACTATTTCTTCTTACAAATATTTATCTGTACATCCATTTTCTTTTGCATATCCAATTCAGAGTCACAGTTGGGCTGGAGCCCATTCCAGCTCTCATAAGCAATGAGGTGGAGTACACCTAGGCTAAGGTGCCAGTAATTATCCATCCATCCATCCTGAAGCCTATCCCAGCTATCATAGGGCGAGAGGCAGGGTACATCATGGATTTAGAGTCACCAGTAAACCTCGTGTACATGGCTTTGGACTGTGGGAGGAAGCTGGAGTACCCAGAAAGACCCCACACAGACACAGAGAGATCCTGCAAACTCCAAAGAAAGGCCTGATGTGGCTGGTGGATTCAAACCTAAGATCTTCTTTCTCTGAAGCAGTGGAGCTAACCACAACACCACTGTGCTGCCCCACAAATATTTAAGCATTTAAAAAATGATATCAGCTTCTCTGCACTGCACTGCACTACAATTCACCCCGACTGGTTTTGTATGTGTCAGTTGCATACCAATATCCGCTGTTGATGAGAAAGCCCTTATCACCAAGCCTGTCACTTTTAACAAGCAGGTTTGCAAATAATGAGCTAACAGTGGATTAAGACAACTTCCAGATGAGAAGGCGATGACCACAGCAGCAACAGCATATTTACACATACAGCAGTGTTTTCAGGAATGCAGTTCAATTACTACATTTTGTAATAAGAAGAAAAAAGATGCAAATAGAGCTAGGATTGGTATTTTAAATAAGTTTGTTTTTCTCCTTTAGAAGCGCTGTGGCAGCAACAGCGCTACAGAGTTAGCCACCTCAGCAAAACCTGTAAGGGAGAATAAAGGAGGGAGAGAAGGAGGAGTGTAGTATTAGCAGAGAGCCTGAGGTGGTAAGTAGCACAATAGGGAAAACACAGCAAAACTAATACTCCCCAAGGAGGGAAAACCACATCACTCTAGATTTCAAAAACATAATTATTGACGGAACATGTTTTGTCTGCACAGGTGGCTTACAGCATCAGATTGCCTTTTCCAATATAAAGGGCAGAAAACATGAGCAGGAGTGATCAGGATGATCTTCGCTCAAGCCTGCTGTTATTTTTGCTTTGAAAGAGCTCCAGGGGACATATTGATGTTTTAGCAAGATGTAATCTATTATTCTTGTTACAGAAAAAAGGCTAACAAGAGATGTTGTTTGTGTGCCAAGCACTTTGGGCGAAATGCAAATGCAGCAGCTCAATCTTCCATCAGGGCTGCACACAGCTGATGAGGGATGATTTGTGTGTGCATGCGCTGCAGTACTGCTGGGTTTTACACACCAGCAGAGGGGAAATGCAGCCCTTGTACATCCATCCCTCCATGCAAGACAATACATGAAGAAAGTTGGCGCTCATGACTCTCATTTCTATCCATGAATGTTCGGGCTCCACTCTCTGCCTCTGGAGAGCTAAATTATTTATGTTACATAGGGAAAGAATTGCTTAGGGATACAACAACAATCAAAATGGCACTCAGCATGTGGCACAAACACACTCACACAAAATGCAAGGATGTTTATGATAAACACAATTTGAATATGGACACATGCTTTAGCGATAGTATTAAGTATTATCATGCTCATAATTGTAGCTATTTTGACTGGATGAGTGAGTGAATTCTCAGGAACACAGATTAATGTTTCATTAATGTTTGAGCTTTGAGGGGGACAAAAGGTGATGCAGTGTTGCTTTGCATTGAAGAGAGCTCGGTGATCAATAGTTTAACATAGCAGCTTGTGATGTAAACTGTTCTAATGGGATGGAAGTTTCATCACTCATGATGCATTTTGTCATGATCCTGGTGAGTGTCTGTGTTTTCCTGCATCCGTCTTGTGAGTAGAGTTCTGGTTTCTCACCTGTTCTGCTCACCTGCTATCCATCGACGGCAATCAGCGTTCGTCAGCTACCTCATGGCGGTAACCAAGCCTCATTGCTTCTTGTCTTCATGTTTATTCTTTGTATTTACCATGATTTTCCGGTGCCTTCAGTTACCTCAGTCTGAGGTGATTCTTGGCGAACACGAACAGACTTTACAATTTCTAACAATGTAAAACCATTAGTGATAAACAAGGGGATGTTCTGGCTACTGTATTGGAGCTCAGGTCTGATTTTGCTCCTGGTTCCAATTGGTCACCTCGTTTTTTTATTGCCAACTCCTCTCCCTGCTCCCGAGGGATTCATTCTGAATTTTCCACTGCTGCTTTTCTGAAAATCATGCTGGTGTTTTTCAATGCAGTCTCCCTGTTTTTCAATGCAGTCTCCCTTCTAAGGGGAACTCAGTCGGTTCAGGGGTTTTCTATTGCAGTGTTCTCTAGTGTTCGGCGGCTCACTGTGCTTTCCTCAGTTCACAACAAATATCAGGACCTCCAGGAGATCTTTAGTAAGGACAAGGTGTTGTTTCTTAGATCTCACAGGCCTTATGACAGCGCCATTGAGCTCCTTCCTAGCGCCCCATTACCCTCTAGCAGAATTTACAACCTGTCTAGGCCCAGGAGGAAGGCAGTGGAAAACTATATTCTTAAGTCATTGGCAGCCGGCATCATCCGTCCATCCTCTTCCCTAGTAGGTGCAAGACATGGGCCAACTCCCACATCACGGAAACACCTTCACCTGTTTCTCGGTTTCGCAAACTTCCACTGACATTTTATTCGGAGTTACAGCCAGGTAGCTGCGCCACTCACCTCACCTCCACTAAGATTCTACTCATCTGGTCCCCAGAAGCCAAAGCAGCCTTCCTTAAATCAAAACAACAATTCACCTCTGCACCCGTTCTGGTCCACCCCGATACCACGAAACCATTCGTTGTAGGGGTAGATGCCTCAGACACCCGCTCCCAAGTATGTACCAGGACAAAAGGTATGGCTTGCTGGCATCCTTCTCAAATCACTCTTCTGCAAGCCTACTCCACGCTACATTGGACCATATGAGATCCAAGTCATCATCAGTCCTATGTCAGTTAAATTTAAACTCCCTGCCTACATGTGCATACATCCCAATTTCCATGTTTCTCAAGTCAAGCCAGTGCACTCCAGTTCTTTGTCCCCTTTGACACATTAAAAAGCACATTTTATTACAGTTAGAATTTCTGGTATCAGTGAGATCTTAAGAAAAATTCGTCCAACTTTACACTTTTTAATCTTATTGAAACCTTAGCAACATGACCTTATGGGTTTAGGTCTATTATCAAAACAGTCATATATCAGAAAGTCATTTTAATACAGGGTCAATGTTATATAAAAGATCTAGTTTAAAAGTAAAAATCATCATATTAAAAATAAAATCCAGCAAAGTGGGACATTAACCGTTACAGTCCATCACTCAACTTCCCAAATTTAAAAAAAAAAATTGAACTCCTCCTTTAAATCTGGTAACTTTTTATTCAGGAGAAAATGCAGGCACTGCAGCCTGAATATGCTAAAATGCCCCTCAGAGAATAACAGTTATTTGCATGTCAAAGTATGAATCTCAATGGTGAAGCTGTAGCAAAACCATTAGTAGAGAGCTGAGTGTTATCCTGGCTGCCAGTTTTTTCAACAGTGTTACTGTAACCAAAATGTAATAAATGCAATAAACAAAACCAGCCTAAGACCAGAATGATTAGATATTTAGTGGAAACGATGACTTAGATTCTATGTCCCAAATGTATCTGAAAAATATAGAGTAATACAAACAATTAGGTAGAATAGGACATTTTTAAAATACCTTATTAAGCCATGAGACTAACCCTGAAGTAGTTGTTTATTTAAAGACACATGTGGGACAAACCTAAAGCTGTGGACTACCTTTTATTGTGTCTGATATCTCATTTCATTAAGACCCAGAAGTGATTTATGAATGTTAACAGTATGCAATAGTGTACATAGCCCAATTTTATGACCAGATATGTGTACAAGTTTCTTTATGTTTTTCAGTATTAGATATAGAGTTTCCCAATATAGGTGGTATTGTTCACCTTTTGAGTCTCTGTATGAGTGCTTGTGTGTCCATGTGTCATCACAGCAAAATGTGGTCTTAGAGACATCTAGCAGTTGTAGTGGGAAATATATCAAAGGTGGTTTTGAGCACTTTTGTGGGTGTTTGCCTGACAGCTGGACTATCTGTGGACAGATTTTGGAAAAACAAAATTGCAGTATCCGTGTAATCGGCTGCTGCTCCAGGGTAAAAGATCATTGTCAATTAAAGACACATATGAACGTGCACCTGAAGCTCCACCATGCCTAGTGCCTTACAGTATTATTCCTGTGGCTTTCTATTTCTGTGACGAGTCTACAGCAATCGTGCTTTGTTGAATAAAATTACAAATATATCAAAATGTGTCATTAACACATACTTCATCCACAGGCTGTGAGGCTCCTGAACTCTCTGCCCCCCTCTCACGGACAATAACCATATCCAACTTCTTAATAGCAATGAACTGGTCTGCATTGGTGCATCATATCTTTATTCTCTTCCCCCTCCTGCCCCCCCCCCCCCCCTCTTTCTTAAATAGGTAACTATCATATCTGATATCATATCTCACAGTACAATAATATTGAATGGGTTGCATTGTTGTATTTTGTCATGTTTCTCAGGTCTTTGTCTGAATTTCTACGAACATTATTGCTAAGGATTGTCTTACTGCATTGGAGTCACACTGGGTTAAATATGTACACTTGGGTTTTAAGGGGTATTTATTATTTTCTTCTTTTTTTTGGGTTGTATGGAAGCCCCAAACGCAATTTCATTGTTCTTGACAATGACAATAAATAAATAAATACTAAATAAATACTAAAATACTAAATTCTGAAGGCTCAGTGGGCAGCCATGGGCAGAGCTCCCGAAGAGTGCTTCACAGCAATACGGAAGCCTGCACTATTTAACAGAGGTCACCACACAAAATGATATTACACAACTCTGCTTGGCGCTCTCTCTCTCTCTTTCTCTGTTTCTCATCATCTGTGGTGCACTGTGATATATTTTCCCAGATGCAGCAAATTTTCCCACATCTTCCTCCTTTTATTCATTAACCTAGCGGTGAACTGAAACAGCACCTCATTATGAACATTTGAAAGGGACAGTGTAAGAGCCACTAATCAGATCAGACAGCAAATAAATACCAGAGCATGCACACATGCCAAGAAATGTTCAGTACACACTCATCCCTGCATGCGCGCACATGTGCACATATACACAACTTTTGGGGAATTTTGGCTGGATTTCTATTAGTGTAATGAAATTGTGGTAAGTAATGAAATAAATGCTTAAGTGCCAATTCAAGAGTAATTGATTTACTTGAGAGGGGAGGCTGAATAAAGAAAAAGCTTTTTCTTTTTCTTTTTGTCATTTTTATGCACGTGACATCATGATGGGAAAGGGGGAGGTGTGTGTGTGTGTGTGTGTGTGTGGGGGGGGTTAATACAGAGGAAGAGCAAATAAAGATAAAAGCAGACAAAGACAGAAACATCCAAACAGACAAGATGAAAGATGGGGGATTGGACAGGAGCCTCAGGTCTGAGGTCTTCTGGCAATTAAAGTGATTAATATCCTCCTGCCGAGGAAGTGATGGGAATGGGGGGTGTTTGGTTAATGGAGTCAGATTAAGAATAATTGTTGCTCAGACAGTCTGTCTGTAAAGGACTAAAAGAGGCTGAGAACACCCAGAAGAGACAGGGTTAGAAGCAAAGATTGTTCACATAAAGTCATGATACCTAGAAGCTCTGTGTGTATCCTGATGGAAGAGGAAAATTGAGAAATATAAAATGACAGAACAATGATAAATATAAGGGGCAAACAGAAGCTTTTGTGGAATTTTATGTTTTTCCCCTCACCAATCCATTCTGGCATTTGTTCTTGGAGCCCCTTAATGAGCACCAGATCCAACACCTGAGTGCACCTTCTTGTCAAAGCATCAGGCTAACAAAATACACTCATCAGTAGTGTTATTTACAGCGATAACAGTCAACCTTTCCACTTCTTTTCCAGTTTTGTTTTTAATATATTTCCATCTATACATTGCAGAAAGGTGGTAAGCAGTGGAGAGGCCTTAAGGTTTCAGTAGAAATTAGTTTATGCACTGAATCAACTGCTTGACTGACGCAGCATCTTAGTTTTATTTGTTGTATTCATAGCAGACTCAATCCCAGTGGATTAATGGATGTAATCTGAGTGTGCTCCAGGCTAGTTGGTGATGTCATCCTGACTCCTCTTCTTCTTGCTTGTCTCCTTAGGGAGGCCACAGAAAATCATCTGCCTCCATCTCATCCTATCCCCAGCATTCTCCTCTGTCACATCTACCTTCTGCATGTCTTCTTTCATTACATCCATGAATTTTCTCTGCATTCTGTCTTTTTTTTCTATTCCCTAGCAGCTCCATCTTCAACATCCTCTATCCAGTTAATCTACTATCCCTCCTCTACACATGTCCAAACACTCACAGCCTTACCTCTCTGACTGACCTCACCTGTCAGTCTGCTCATCACCACTGCAACCAGCAAGGGTCTCAGAGCTGATCCCTGATGTAATTCCACTCCCACTTTGAACCCATATGTTACTTGTACACACCCCACCACTGTCTTGCTGCCCTCATACATGTTCTGTATCACCCTCAGTTACTTCTCTGCCACTCCTCACTCCCTCATACAGAACCACGGTTCCTCTCTTGGCACCCTATTATATGTTTTCTCTAGATCCATAAAGACACAGTGCAACTGTGACCTTCTCTATACTTCTCCATCAACACTCTCAAAGCAGACATCAGATCTGTAATGCTCTTTCTCAGCATTAAGTCACACTTCTGCTAGCTGATCATCACCTTCCTTCCATCTTTTTGATAAAGGGTCCCAACAACTCTTTTATCAAAATACATCTGAGGATCTAATGCGGCTGAAAATATTCACTAACTCAACTTCTTCCTATAATGGAGTTCAACAGGCACCTTCCCAAATTAGGTTTTCTCAACTGTATCATATGATTGGATATTTAATATGAAAAGGGATATTACACTTTCACTGCACATCCTTCAATTCATGATTGTCTTGTTGTTTTTTATCCATTCCATTTATGACCCTTTATGCAGCATTACCACTTCATATTTATGTGACGTCATGCCAGTAGGGAATTTCTGCTCAGGCAGTGAGGGCAGACAAAGGGAACGGAGGAAGAAGGGGGAGGAAAGAGATGAGGAATGAGAACAATATGTGTTAGGTTGGACCTCGCTGGAGTGAGAGCTGAAGTGAAATGCTTCCCCGTGGGAGAGAGAAAGTGAAAAGAGGACTTGCTTGTCTTGTAAATAAAAAATTTGTAAAAAAATGTGAAAGAATGGATGGGGTGACTGAAAAAATAAAGGACACACATAGGTAAGAGAGACGATAGTGAGAGAGGGTTGTTCCTGGTTTGGAGCAAAGGAGATATAGGTTGTTGTAAGAGAGGGTTTTTACCACTGCAACCCTTGCTTATAGCTTCCTCTGACGTACTTGTCGTCCTGAAGGCCTGAATGATTTATTAAAGTGAGGAGTGGCAGAGAAGAGGGCAGCCAGGCGAGCTCTGATTAACTAGGGGAGCAAGGGAGGACAAGCACTCCTCTATTATTCATTACTCCACAGGAGCACAGAGTGGGAACACAGGAAGAATGGATGTGGTAGGGAAAGAATGAAAGAAAAAGGCGGAGTGGACATATTTGCATGGATCTGTCTGCTCACCTCAGTGTCTGATTGAGAAAGAATGCAGAAATACAGGCACATGTGCGTGCATGCATGCAAACAAGTCCACATGCCAACAGACACTAACATGATGTCCCTTGAAGGCAGTTGGCTGGCTGTCACACATAATTTTCACAGAATACGAGAAGACGTCAGTACAGTTCTGATAGCTGAAAAACAGATATGCATATTTGTTGCTGCACTGTAGTGCTAGAAAAGCAAATGTATACTCGTTTGTTGTTCTTAAATAATGAAGCAAAGCGTTCCCCAAGTTCACGCTGAAGATGCTTTCCTGCCCTAAGTCACCCAAAAGACTAACAAAGAAGGGCATCTGATTAATACCTCAAAGGTAAAAACATATAATATTGATGCCCTTTGGGTCAACTGGTTGCTCTGGTTGAAAACTGTGTGTTTGTGGGTATGTGTGTTCTTATAAATGATTTTATACTTTTTTCGCAAGTAAAAGTGATTTATTCTATATATTTTTTCTCTTTTGGACATTATCGGAACAGATTTTAGATTATATCTGTTGACTCAACATACTCTCAATCACTCAGGGTATGAATCACATTTTTCATGGCTAGTTGCTCTATAGATAATCGCTACATTTCTCCGCAAACAGAAAACTGCCTGCTGTGTCGTTTTACACCTTTTATGTCTCTTCATTTAATTTTTTCATCCAGTTCTAACATTTATTGTCCCTATTTTTAGTAGATTTCCTTCAGCTTTCTACTTCACTTCGTGACAGTAAAGCTCACTTTCTCTCTGTGTGATTACGTTCTTATATGTCTGCAGCAGTAAAGGGCCAGCCTGCTATGTCAAGTAGTGTTGCCAGACACCGATTGGGAAATATGCTCTCTGAGAAAGCCAGCTTGTCTGAAACCATTATATGTGTGTGTGCAGGTGTGCCACACTCCTCCGACAGCAGGCCACGGCACTAACAGTTCATTTTGGTCCATCGTGGTTATAATGGGGTTTAAATGAGGCAGCAAATGAGTTCTGCTTGAAGAGAATTACTGTTCTGCAAAGAAGTCTTCACAACGTCAGATGCAGTTCTTTTACCAGTGCAGGTCTTGCAAAGAGATATGGGTTTGACTGAAGACTTGTGATTATATGCAAAAGAAAAAAAGGGGGTTTTAGACTTTTCAGAAACAGAAATTACTGCAGAAAATGTTGTGCTTTGTAAACCAAAGCATTGGCTGCAGAGGAAGGCAGTGTTTAACCATTAGGTTCAAACTTTCAGATTATAATTACTACACTGAACTGTGCTGGGTTTAACAATGATGGGGACTATTAGTTTATGTGACAAGAACTCATTATTTATAAAATAGCAGTATCAATTTTAAATGTAAAGAACAAAACAAAACCGCGATTATGAAAACTGATGAAATGGCTCAACTTGCTCATCAGCTTGCTGCAATTTTATCTTTCTAGAAACCAAAAGAGTGAAACAGCTTACAACAACATCTTACCTCATTGAGTTGCTGACTTAAACAGCTTCTTGTTTTTTAATTTAAGACGAAATGATTTTTCACTGCATCATGTGTTCCTGCTCTATACCATGGCCTTCTAGCTGAGTTGAAGATCTATTTCAGTGAAACATTATGTATTCTGCCACAGGCCACTGGACATTTCAGTTCACTTAAATCACCTGAATTATTCACCAGACACACAGCATTAGTTCATCACAGCTGTGTGTGTGTGAGAGAGTTAACAGTGATGCTGTATATCCACTAACTGTATGTCATTATTATCATGTTTGTATAATCTGCATAACATGAAACATTTAAAGAAAACAGCAGTCAGCTTCAATCAGTGTTGGCAGTAATTGTCCTCAGGGATTGTGTTGAAGAATACAAGCGTTGGTGTTAATATCAGTGCAGATAGTCTGTAGATCAAAAGATGCAAATCAGAGTTAATTTAAAAAAAAAAAACCTGTTCATCATGCGTGTAGCTTTTTCGGTAATTACACTTATTCATAAGAATACAGTTAACTAATTCATTAAATATCACAGCAGTCCTGTGGGTGCTCTGTGGTGTAAAAGCAAAAAGACTGAAAAAGATCAGGGAAATGAATGCAACTTCAAATAAGAAGAAATAAAAGAAATTAGCAGATGTTTTTCCATGTATAATGTACAGTGTGGGATAATGCTGCAGACCAGCCTTGAATGGTGCTTTGTCATATATTACTATATACAGTTTTTGCTTGCAAAACATGCAGCTGTTGAAATACTTAATAATACAATGCCATCTGTTGGTCAGTAAGGGACATTTCAAAATGGTATTTTCAAGTAACAAAACTCCAAATACAGCACATTTTAAAGAAAAGGCAAAAACAAAAACACGATTTTCATCTTTTTATTCAGTATTCAAAAATTTGATCACTATGTGCTCCGTAGAAGCCTAAAGGTTAGATGCACAGAGGGCCCTAGTAACAAGTGAAACAAAAAAAAAAATATAATAAAACCAGTTTTTGTCACCACATGCACTACACCACTGTGAGTACACACACAAACACATCCACCCGGAAAACACTTTCAAAAAAGACACACTTATTTAGTGAGCATAAACATACAACACAAACCTGAAGGCAAAAAGAAAATACTGAGGTTGAAAATACTATGGTAAACCTACTACCGCCGTACTGATAGGAGAACACAACTCCTGACATTCAAAAAAAATCACACATATTTCAAGAATATTGTTGTTATTAGGATTTAACAGCCACTGTAGCCAGAAAAAGTTACAGTTAAATACTAGTACTAATATCTGAGAAACTATTTGCAAAGGCTGTGATATCTGAGTACATTTCTGAAATATTATGTAAAGTAAAACATTCCCTGCTAACTGCTCTCTTTTACTGTGGTGCTTCCTTTCTGCAAACTTTTCCAGGAATGGAAACTTAGATTTTACTTTGATTGAAGCAAAGCATTTCTAAACTGAGCAGTCACAAGATTTCACACACCTGCCATGACTTTGCTGATAAGTTGACTGAACATCAAAAGCCAGTGTTTGCATTCTGATTAGTAACCTTACCAACTTTTTACTCATTGTATGGTGAACCCTTGACTGAAGCCTAAGTAATCCGAACAACATGGACCTTCACCCCTTTGTAACATTTGGATAGACAACAAAACTTGACTATCTGTTATAGAGTTGTAACATAGATAATTATTCTACAGCCAAGCCGGTACAAACGTAAAAAGATTTATCCTTGTCAGTACAGCCAAAAGGAGTATAGAGACTTCACCTTTGCCTCTCCTTCCCTGACAGATCACAAAAAATCTTTTAGGTCTGCAGTCTTTTTATGGCCGTACAGACAGTTTGTTCAACTAAAAGTCTGAAGCTATAAAGCATCTGAGAATATTCCCTGCATCAGTTTGACCAGACCTGATAATCAGGATGCCACTTAACACAGAGATTTCGGCCGAACCTTCGGGAAAAGCTAGAAAAAGAAAAAACAAACATGAAAACAATTAAAAGTCATGTTTTGTTGCAAAATGAAAATCATGAAATCAGGAGAAAAGGACTGAATTGATGTTTTCTTTATTTAGAAAGTGGTGTCTTACCCCAAAGTAGTTGTTTGGAACAAAGCCTTCCCTGCCACACAGTGAGGCCCACCACCAGTCTGACCCCTCAGGTTTCTGGAGGATGGTGACCATGTCTCCGTCTTTAAAGCTCAGTTCATCTGCTGCCTGAGCTGGGTAGCTCCACAGAGCATAAAGCACTCCGCTGTTGTCCACCCCCATGGCCTCCTCCGCAGCTGAAGAAAGAAAACATACAAGATACATATAACTATAAAAACTGCTGTACCAGAAAGCAGTAGTTTGGAATAGTGTTCATTGAGAGGCTAGAGGTCACTATATTTGCTTTTGAACGCCACCTTAAAGTGTTCCTACGTTGTATTCTTAAAATTATTTTTTTTAAAAGAAAGAAAGAAAGAAAACTTGTAATCCTCCTAACATTTCTTTGGGAGTAGATTTTGAACAAAACTATTTAATTATGATTATTATTTTTCTTACTATTATTTATATTACAACATACAATATATATACATATTCTGTACATGTCTGTGAATGGCTGAATGCTATTTAACAAAACAATTGACACTGAGGTTAAACATGCAGCAGATTACATCAGTAGAAAATATCATATGATACGTTATAAGTACTATTTGACTAATTAAACAGTTCATAGTACAGTTTACATGTGGGAGTTGTTGTCTCACCCCTCAGGAAGGTTTCACACTCCTCATATCCAGGAGCATAAGGGTCACACTTCTGGGAGGCAGTAGCTCTGTCTCTTTCTGTAACGGCCATGACGGCAGCCCCACTCCTCACCAAAAACTCACAAAGAGGACGGTCATTACAAGAGGCTGCACAATGAAGTGGAGTCCTGTAGGCCACATAAAGAGCTTTAATTATGTTGTATTTATAGATATGGATATATCCGTACACCGTCTTCCAGTTCCAGGGCTTTGGATACCAGGATATAACATTATATTAAAAAATAAAACATCTATTCCTTTGCAACTCCTTCAGATCAACTTCATCAAATGATAACTTAGACTGAAAAACCTTTATCCTTGTCAGCACAGCCAAAGGGAAATATTTACAAAACCAAAATGCAAAAAAAGAAAAGTTAAGCACACTACATGTTAACGTTTTCTGTATGACTTTATCAGACTCTCATGTCATTATGGTCGAACTATGGCCCACTTTTTTTTTAGCAACGTTGCTTGAGGTCATTGAGCTTTGCAGGCATTCATTTATGCACAGTTCACTTACGGTTCCACCACAGCATTTCAGTGAGGCTAATTCTTTTCTTTTTCAACCAGTCTGTTGTCGATTTACCAGTATGCTTAGAATCTTTGCCCTGTAGGACGGATGACCAAGTTTAGTCAAAAAGACTTCACATCTGATTCTAGAATACTTTTGTATATAAAGAAGTTTACAGTATACTCAAAAACTACATGTTGCCCTGGTCCTGTAGCTGCAAAATCAGTCCAGACATTACCGCTCCATCACTGTGTTTGACAGTTGGTATGAGGTGTTTGTGTTTGGTTTTCACCAAATGTGAGGTAGTGCATCTCCACTTCGGGCATGTCTGCCCAAAAAGACATTCTTTAGATATTAAAGATATTCTTTAGAGAGCTGTTTACTAATATGTGCATGGAAATGTTCAAGTATACATTTCTTTTGTGCAAAAGTTATGTGTATACACAAAATTAATATGGAATTTATTAAACATGAGAAAAGTGGTCGATGTTGTAAGACAAAAGTCTACGCATCTATGGCAAGAAAGCAGGGCCAACTGAAAATGGAAACAATTGCACCCAAAGAGAAAGCCAGAAAAGTTGAAAAAGCTTTCCAAAGTTAGGCCTTCATCACTTTGTTCTAACTGTGTTCATACATTTTGAACCAATTTGGTATAAAAGACTGATTTGGCATGATATGTTTGAATGAATTTGTGTGCAGGCATTCTTACTAAATGAGAACCTTTGTTCCAGAGGCCTTGTGATTTGTTCAGATGCAGGTTTTCAAACCTAAGCCATGCTGCCATGTTATTTTTAGAGAGAACAGGCTTTCTCCTGGCAACCCTTCAAAACAATCATACTTGTTCAGTCTTTGTCCAATTGTACTGCCATGAACTGTAACATTTAACATGCTGAGGAATGAAATGTAACATTTAACAGGCTGAGGACTGGTGTATTTTGAATGGTGCTTTTTTTTATCTCAATTTTAATTTGTCTTAACATTGACGTTGGGGTGAATGTACTGGAACATTTACTGGCAGCTGTCTTCAATGTTTTCCTTTTGCGAATACGGTAATCTTTCTCCTAGTAGAATGATGGATTTCATCTTGTTTGGAAATAGCTTCATAACTCTTTCCAGAACAGTAGGAAACAATAATTGCTTCTCTGAGATCATTGGTGCACGCACCTGAATGCACCAGACCTGCAAACTACCAAAACCTCTGCTTTTATAGAGGTGGTCACACTTATTGATGATCAGTTAATCAAGTGTATTTGATCAGCAGCTCCTGTGTGCTACTTACCCTCTTAAGCCTTATGGAAATATTAAGGCTGTATTTAATTTTTCCTTCTGCATTTTGGTTGAGTTTTGGTTAAAAAATAATAATAACACTATGCCATGTAATGTTCATCTATCCAAATGTAAGACCAATTTTATGTAAATCTTTTGAACTGAAATAGGCTGTATCTTTTGTCCACATGGCTGTGCAAACAAGGAGTAATGTTGTGTTCTGAAATAAGTTATATGAACTAGTTACACAAAGGCTTTTACAGGAGACAAACATAAGAGGAAATAAGAGAAAGAGGATGTATACAACAGTAAACAAATATTTACCAGCCATGGCTGTCAGGTGCACTGACATTAACTCCAATCCGAACCAGGAAGTCCACGATATCGTGATGCCTAAAGCAGACGGCATTATGAAGGGCAGTGATGCCTTCTTCATTTGGTTGGCTGGGATCACTCATCTTGGAAAAGCATTTTACACACAGTAGATTTGTCAGATTAAATGTGATTTATTTCCACCCACCATTTAAACAAATTGCAGACATAAAACAAATAAGATTTGCATTTGTTGTAACCAGTTTATCCACTCTGACATTAGTTTAGCATGACTGTCAGCATTTCTTTCTAAAATAGGAGTTGAAGCTATTGTGCTGACTGGAAGACTCAGAGATGAGCTGAAAAACAGAACGCATACTCAGCATGTGTTCCTTCAGAAAACTAAAGTTAAACATAAAACATTTTTTCACAATTTTCAGTACTTCTTAATGTCTAAATACGGCACTGGAGCAGGAAGCCTGTCACTTCACTGTTGCAGTCCAATAAACTGTATTTAGGCTGCTGATGTAAGCTAAAGAAGTGGAAAAAAAATAATATAACTATTATGGGCAGCCCTCGGAGATCATGCTATTTTCTTGAAATACATCCAAACCTTGCTGCCTGCACAGTTTATGTCTGGACTTTGCTAAGTGAAGTTCTCTTTAAATTCTTAACATAATTAAGCTAGCGATAGAGATAGAGAGATAGAGCTAGTATACATACCTCCTGGACAGCTTTCTGCACTGTGTCCAGGTCTCCAGCTAAAGCTCCATCAAGTACAAGCACCAGCGGGCTAAGCCGAGCCCGCCTGCCAGAATTTTTGCGCTTTCGATTAGGCAGGCGCAAAATTGAACGGTAATTCTGCACAAAAAACAGAATATCAGTTTGTATAAAGCCAAACACTTGGCTGCAGAAGATTGCATTCCACCTTTTAAAACATTAGACGCTATTGTTATAATTGTTATTGTTGTTAAATACTTACTTTGTCATTTTTAATGAGAGTGGGTGTCTTAGGTGGAGGGAGAGGGGGTAAAGCACTGTCCTCCCCATCTGATGAGCTGCTACTCTCACTACCTTTGTCCGCCTTGTTATGGTATTCCTTGCGAAAGAGCTTGTTGATAAGATGTTTGTACTGGTTTGGTTGGTAATGCGAGGGCTTCTTCAGGGGCTTTGAAAGGTTCACAGAGCCCCTCCTCTTCAGGGCTCTGGGAATTTCTGCCCTGATGCGCAGGACCTCCTCTATGACAGGGGTCACATGGCTCTGGGCATCAGGCGCCACCACTGGTTGCAGCGTGGTGGGGCTTAGGGGCCGAGGAGGTTGCTGATTGGTGCCCTCGGTCTCCACACTACCCTCTGATATGGCAGGATTTTCCAAATTTACAGGGTTCTGCTGAGCAGATACCAACCGCTCTAACTCTGCATCTATATCCGCTGGGTTCAGCACTACAATCATGGATAAAAATCACCATTTATAAGACAGAGATTCATAAACCATAGTGAGGAAGTGTTTGCTAATGTAAAATGTGTTTTACCGTCACTGTATAGAGCTGGCTGCCACAGCTCAGGTGGCTTCAGTTGTGGCTGAACTGCAGGAGGCTGGAAGAATTCCTTTGGGACGGGTACAGCAGGTTGGTAAGGTGACATGTCACTTTGTCCTCCAACCACTCTGGGTTGGGGGGCTATCATTGCTCCCCAATAAGGATTTTGAAGGCGCATGATGACAGAAAGAGGAATGGGTTTATGCTGGCGGGACTGAGTTGAATTGGGAGGAATAGAAATACGGGAGATGGGCTGAGACTGGTAAGGGGAGTGAGACTGAGATGGTGGTACTGCAATACGTGCATTACGGGGGAGGGATCCACTGGAAAACTGAAGAGTATTAGAGAGACGATCCTGTAACAGAAGAAACAAAAAAGGGACACTTTTTTTCCTTTTATTTCAATGGAGGAAGTAATTTGGGGGGTTTTCGTGTTCTTTTTCATTAAACTGGACATTTTTCTGTCCCACAGAAGACAAAAAATGCAGCATTACAAAAAACATGCTCTGAATTGAGATCAAGATTTTTAGGAAAGGTGCATCCTGTTCACTAATGTTGGGATCAACTTTTTCTTATCTATGAAAAAACAAGGAAATAGAGTAATTTGCATATCTGAAGTTTCTCATGAACTGCAGGGAGTCTGGAAGCAGATTCATTGGAATTAAAGCGTTGAGATACACAAAAGCCATACAAACAAGTTTCATCTTGTATTACAATTTACTTTTATGGGGCTTGGAGCTGGAGAAGGGCCATCGAGGTTGGATTCTTTCCAATTTGGATTTGGCATAGTTGACCGCAGCCACTCTGTCTCTGTAACAGCAAGGTTAAAAAACAAAAAGAACAACAACAAAAAAAACTTGCTTAGATTACTTGCAGAGACTCATTCCAGAAATTCACTTTAAATGGTCATAAAACCACTAACTGTCATAAGTGTGATGAGGCTTCCTTTCATAAGACATGTCCAGATCTGTCTCATTCCACTTGCCAGGACTCTTCTGCCATTGCACAGCCTCGTCTGAGATTGTGGGAGATAAAGCAACAAAAATATGAGCAAAGGAAAAACAAAAATAGAGCAAGTGTGCTAGAAAGTTAATAAGCTTACAGACCAGTATTATTTTTTATAACATTTTCATGCGTTTGTTTTTTATAACTGAAAGAACACTGTGACACGTCTACTTTTAGATTTGCTTTCATGTTCAGAAAGTGAGTCTGTTTTTTATCTATTTATCTATCTATTTTTTTTTATCTTGTTGACTAAGAAGCACTTTTTCAGCCACACTTTAATAACATCTCTACCCAACACACCCCTTTATTTAATCAGACAATATTTGAATTGTTACATCTCAAATCCTGACTTATATCCAGATATGTTGAGGTAATTTAATTTGACTTGTTGGGTAGTTGCTCACCTAGTTTCTTAATAAAATGTATTAAAATTACTACAAAGGTAATAAAGTAAAATGAATTTCATGATAATTAAGTTTAAATGTCCTGAAAATGAAAACTTTACCTTGTTGCCTGGAACTGCTAAAATTTCTGGGAAGCGTGCTGGACATTGGATAATTGGCAGACAATGGAGAATGGCTTCTGTCGAATCGAGGCGACCTTGGACGCATCTGGCTGCTGTCATAAGGTCTGAGCAAATTGGAATGGGCTGAAGCTGATGGTTCCAAAGTAACGGCCTTTGAGTTTGGAGCAGGGCTTCTATCAGTGGAGCTAACTGAGCTTCGTGGGCTCTTGTCATAATGAGGCAAAGAATTATACTTCGTGTTTTGAGCTGAATGGCTGTAACTATGGTGGACGATGTCAGATCCAGCTCGGACTGGAGCATGTGCACTTCTTTGGAGCTTTGGGGATGATAGTGGGCTTGGTGGGAATACGGGGGAGGATCTGGTATTATTATTGTTAGAACTGACAGAGTCAATGGGATGGAAGGATGCTGAGCTTGTGGAGTAAGCTGAAGAGCTGGGAGATCCATTACTGCTGCCACCGGATGCCTGTTTAGTAGTGGAAGTGCTGGAAGACCAACTGGACTGAGGCTGCTCTCTGGAGATACTGGAGGTGGCCTACAGAAAAAAAGAGATATGGATATCACTGCGTTTTGTTTTGTTTTAAACACAAACATGTCAACATGTTTTTGTTGGCATTCAACTACATCTGTACAAGGGTGTGTTTGAAAGAGTGCAAGTGAATTTGAATGAAAGTTTTTATTTTGGTCTGTGTTCACACATTTACAAAAAAATCAGGACAAGGAAAGCCCCTCACTGGCAAATTTAATTTAGAAACAGAGGAAAGGAAAAAACAAATAAATCAACCACTGCCTTGATATTTCCACCCATGTTGCACACTTTGAAGGACTACAAAATGTAACTATTATAAACTAGTGCAAATTAACAGCTAAAAGAGGGAAACTAGTACTACATGTGTGTGTATGAGTGAGTACCTGTGACTTAGACTCTGTGTTGTTATTGCTGGTGGAGGCCTCCTGCAGCAAGGAGTTAAACTCTTTGGATAACTCGTCTGCTGTAGCGAGTGATGCGCTCAGATCATCATTCATGGTCTGGACTGAATATAAACCGCAAATGTACAAAACTCAATTAGCAGAGGATATTATTCCCACATGTACAAATATACACAGAGCCAAGTGGAAAAGTTAAACATTAGTGGAAACTCACACAGCATGCTGCTCCCAAAACTTGTTTGAGAACTCATGACTCATCAGATAGCAATAACTTGCTCCTGAAAACAAACGCCACCTGTTAGGACAGAAAAAAAAATCCAAAAAACAAAACACTTCCATCAGCTTACAAGCTTTTTATCATCTTTTTAGAAGAATTAACATTTTACAGGAAATGTTTCTCCTAATACTGAACTACACACAGACTTCCTCGAACCCTAATTCACTTTAAATCAACCTTGAAAGTTAGGTTTCATGCAAGATTTACTTTGCTTAGCTCTTCCCTTTCAGCTCCAAGCTGAAATTACCTTCAGGCAATTTCCAAATAAGCCGAATGCCTGTCATGTCTAAACAAGTCACAATTTCCTGATTACTGAAAGTTCAAAAACAGAAATATGACATAGTGCACAATTGCAAACATTTATAATGACGTTATAGACATTTGAGCGCCCTTTTAAGTGCTGGTTGCAGGTGTTCATCATACCTACTGACTCAACCAAGTTATCTGAGATACCAGGTGCTCAAGCTTAACATCACTTATGACTTATGTTGGAGTGTCAGTTTCAGACAGACAGGCCAGACAGACAGGTGCAGCACAGCTTCAAGTGTGTGACAAAGTATAGTAATACTAACAACCAGAGAGACGCCGATGCAAGCTGGGCTATTCTGTTAATGAGTTTAAGCCAATAAAAAAATACGAACAATGAGCTGCGCAGTAATAACCACTTTGCATAGAAGCCTTTGCAAAGGCTTTTTTGTGTATACATTTGGATGCACTACAAAAAGCTGAGAGTCACCACTGCATGTTTCTCAGTAAACTTAAAACATACATTTATAGTGCATCTTCAGCCTTTAGGTCCAGTAAATATTGTTCATGCAGTAGAAATCTTATGAAGACCCTTTAGTTCATGACATTTCTAAAAGTAACTCTGTCATGTTGAAAGCTTAACTTATCACCCTTATCTAATAATTTATATTGTGAGTTCCAGCAGATTTCCTTTGTGGTTTACGGTTCTTTGTATAGTTAGCCAACTACATTCTGCAGTAGGCAAGTAGATGTTACATGAGCCGCAATGGCTGCTTTCCAATCCATAGCTAGTATAAAGCTAGAATGACGGTGAAATTTGATGTTACTAAAGAACATTGTTCAAACTAGTTTACAGTAGTAAGGTGCCAAATTAGTGACACCTTCAAGAAGCAAGTCCTGTCAGTCAGCAGCCTACCAAAGAACATCAAGACATTTGGACATTTATTTTTGAAGTATTATAAAAATCAGCTTTTATTTCAATGCTCAGTAGACTTCTACCAACATCTTTGCTGTTGCAAAAGTCTCTCCTGCTATCCAGGACCTACAAGAGTTATAACCATGGAACCCAGTTTGCCCTGCAGGCAGTGCAACAGTACTGTAGACTGTAACACTATACTGCAAACCACCCAGTTTTACCTGTCCTTACCGTCCTATATTCAGTTTATTGCGACATCCCTAGTTTAGGCATAATGGGGGGAAAAGGTTGTGACAGAGGACAGATTTATTGAACCTCCTCACTTTCACTCAGATGCTGTTTCCTGATACTTTGATTTTTATTGTGTTAGACTAGACACAGATTACACATGTACATGACGATGAAAATGAATTTAATACGCATAATGTGTAGGAAAAAATATAAAACATTTTTGGAAATGTTCCTCGGTTCACTTTTAGTGGTTTAAAGGAGCCAAGCCACTTCCACTAGTCATGAAGAGAGATGCGAGATTGAGCTTCGTAGTCCCCGGTTGTTTAATATTGTTGTGTTTGTACATAAAGAAACCTTGTCTGGACCAATCTCAACCAGCATTGGTTATGCACACCCTGCTCTACATAATTCTGATTAATTAGAATACCAACTGAAAATTAGCCCTAGCCAGAGCAAACAAGGGTTATATGAAGTAACCAATACTAAATTTACAGCAGAATCAGATAAGTGTTATTCATACTATTTGTCATGCTTTGTAGCAAGAACTTGTCACATCTCAGTCAGGCCTGGGTGCAGGCTCACATTCCTTACTCCTCCCAGTGAGACATTCTCACACATTAGCACACTTGAACGCTTACCACTGTCAACAGCAGCTCACACAAAAAGAGATTGCACTCTTGGTGACTCACAAAGGTCAGGCTGATCACTCATTCACTGAACTCTCTCTTTACTGCCCAGGATTTTATTCACCCCACCCTTTTTCTTCCTGTGAAACTCTGCATGCCGTTTGGCACCTTTGCTATTTTCTCTTGATTCCGACAATTTTGGCTTTGTGTTGCCAGAACACTTTAACTTCACTAAAACTAGAACGGAATCATAATTAGATGTTACGTAATTTATTTTTAGATGCATGTAAGAAGTCAAGTCAAGTTAAAGTTTATTTTTCTAGCCCACATAGAACAACCTTTGCTGACCTAAGTGCTGTACAAGGTTACAGAAAATATACACTGGACAAATCCATCACTAAATCAACAACAAATATACACTGAAAATGATCAAGTAAGACAAAGTAAACAAGACTGTATTTGCATAGAAAAGCCAGGCTACGCTGCTCAACTAGAAGTGAAAACAAGCAAAGATAAGCAATTTTTTTTTTTAAACAGTGTTTTAAAATGATTTAAATCAGCGGTCCCCAACCCCCGGGCCTCGGACCGGTATTGGTCCGTGAGTCGTTTGGTATCGGGCCGCGAGAGTTGAGGCTCAGGTGTGAAAAATATGGTTTTCAGGGTTTTTATCGGTTTTCAGCGTTATTTTGTTATCGTTTTTATCGTTAACTCGGTTTTCCTGGGTCTTTTCACGTGTGTTATGAATAAATCTTCTTTTTTTCAGTACCGGTACTAGTTTTACTTTGTTGTATTTATCCGCGACACCTTAAAGGCCGGTCCGTGAAAATATTGTCGGGCATAAACAGGTCTGTGGCGCAAAAAAGGTTGGGGACCGCAGATTTTAATTACTCTTTTGGGTGTGTTTACGACGTTAACTTTTCTTATAACTTAGTTTATTGCAAACTAATAAAGCACATTACTGCAGTTAATATAATGACAATATTGAATTATTTCTCTCCTTTCACTTTACTTTTATTTTGTGTTCTATCATCTTCCATGACATACCTATCATAATAACATTTAGATTCTGGATTTGCCTTTGTTTTTGTGCTATTTTAGTGTTTGTTTTGAGATAATCTCTTTCATTTATTTCTCCTTGTTTGTTTCTTTTTAATCACAATAGGTTTCATTTGTTTACTTAACACTTTTATCTTATGCAAGTGTATGAATCTAAAAAAATAATAAAAAATCTAGACAACTCTGTGTAAAGAAAAAAATGTTTTTAGAAGTGAAGACAGAGATATATAGTCAATAACTTTGTTTGTTGGAACAGCCAATATCCTTTCAGTTATCACATATAGTATCTCTTGAGGCAATTGTTCCACATTTTAATAGACGTGCTACAGTAAATAAAGATAGAAGCATATGCAAATATGGAAGCGAAAAAACATCAATCATCTAGACGTTTAAAGTGAACTGACAGCTTGTGGCTACTGCAGCTGTGCTGTCGTCTATTTCTGGTTTTGTGTCATGGTTAGTTTCTTGGAAAACCACATTTTGATTTTCTTGCCAGTGCTTAGACTAGAATGTAGTACAATACAGCAACAATTAGCTCTTTCAAGTGGTGAAGCCAACATAAAAGCCACAGGAATAAAATATAAAATGGCACTTGACAAAACTACTGTCCCCAAAACTACTGGCAGTGCAAAATGTTAAAATTCTGTTAGGACACCCTGAAAAACAGAGAGAAACTATGGGAAGCACAATGGAAATTTAGAGATTAAAGACAATAATCATTAGCTTTGCAAAATGCTAGGGTGTGTCTAACCAAGACTACAAGCAGTCTCTCCCTTTCCCACTCCTTTTAAGTCTTTCGCTAGAAGTTCATGATTACACATCCAATTCTTTAGTTTTATCCTAACTACATATTTCTATCTAGGTACTAATTTCCTGCCTGTTCTCTTTCACAATTGTCGGTCCCTCCTTCATATCCTTCCTCCAGAACTTTGGCTTTGTGCTGGCAGAAAACTTGCAACAGCATGATAAAGCATTCCCTTTATACAACTTCCCTTTGTGGCCTGCTTTTCATTTTTGTTTATCATAAAGTCCTAAAGCAAACATTACCTGTAAGTCATCATCAATGAACATACATTTCAATTGCTCTTGCATAGTAAGATTTTAAATACCAAGGCCCTATTTCAGGAAGCCGGTTTAGAAAACTCAGAGTGAAAAACGATACTCAGGGTTGAGTAACCCCGAACTGTCCAACTCGGAATATTCGGTTTCAGAAAGGCTGATAACAATTAGTTCAGTCAACGCGGAGTTGCTTTAACCCCAAGTTAAGCGCGCGCACGAGGATACATAAAGCCCTGATTAGTGGAGCACAGATTAAGCAAGTCACCATGGAGACGGGGGGAAAGAAGGCGCGGTCAATGTATTTTACAGCGCTTGAGGCCGAAATTCTGATGGCAGCATATGCCGATAACATGCAAATTTTGCGGAAAAAAAGTAACACAGCCTCAGCTGCAAAAGAAAGGGAGCATGCATGGCAAAACATAGCCGACAGAGTCAATGCGTGAGTGTTAATTTAAACATTGATCTAGGGATTTCCACCCATTCAACACGTTATTTTATTATATTTATTTTATTTTTTATTTTATACATTTGATTTTGTGATGTGATGTGAGCGCAGGTGCAACCCAACAGGCCCCAAACGTTCCTGGCAGCAAGTAAAAATGAAATATAAAAATATAGTCCAAACAGGTAAGGTGTAATTGTATTATGAGCCATAGTGCTTGGTCTGTTTGTCCCATGTAAATCGATTGCAGTTAGAGGCTACATTAATTTCCCCTCTGTAAGCACTTATTGAAATTATCTGAGCACATTACAAGTACATATTTGCTTACTCTGTATGCTCAAATGTGACCCGTTATAGCCAACAGAACAAAAAGCGGAGGCCCGGAAAACAGGTGGGGGTCCTCCACCACCACCACTCACAGAGGCTGAGCAGTTGGCTTCTACATTTGTGATAATGTTGGCAGCATCACATATGATCTTCACAGTGCAGAGAACACAAATTAGCATCCATTACTATAATGAAATAATTTGTTAGTTTGAAATGCTACAGGGAACTATGTACCTGCACATTAATGCTGTGGAAAGACTTCCTGTTCACATAGTCTCCTTCATTTACTGAAGGAGCAATGATTGGAATGTGAGTGCCATCTATACAGCCAATCACGCCTGGGAACCGTGAGAATAAATGTAACATTTAAGTAGTAGTTCAAGTATCACCACATCATGAATTAAGTTTCGTTCATCCTGATACCTGCAATTTTGTAGCATCCCTCTTTGATGAATCTTGTGGGTCTGTGACCGGGGAACACCACAAACGAGTGCAGGAGACGTTTCAGTGCAACTGTAACATTCCTGACTGCCCGACAGACGGTAGCCTTGGAAACATGCTCAGCGTCACCAATATTATACAGAAAGCTCCCGTTTGCAAAAAACCGAAGTGCAATACGAATAATATGTACAGAACTGAGAGAATGTCCGTGATGTGTCACATGAGCAATATTAGGCCTGAGGATGTTATTCAAATAAATTATAGATTGTGCTGAAAAACGTAACGTTCACACAGGAAATCATCAGGAAATGATAAAATGTCCGAACGCGCTCTAATCACTCTCTCCCGGCGGAGAGCTCTGCGGAGAATTTGGGCTTCAACATCTACTGGCTCTTCAAGGAAGGGGCACGCCATGTCTGACACTTCCTACAGTCAGGTTTCTGACAAAGAGGCGGAGAACGTCAGGGTTAGTTGAAGTAAACCTGCTAGGGGGCAGGTTAGCTTCACGGAGTGTGTCGTCATAGTAACTCACTCAGAATTAATCTAAACTCGCTTTGTGAAACCGAAAACCCAGAGTTTTCGTTAACTCAGGGTATACTTACTCAGAGTTTGCACTAAACCGGCTTCCTGAAATAGGGCCCAAGAGTCCAAAGTCCAACATCCAGCATAATGTTTACACTGGCTCATCACTGTTTCATGTAGTAAGAATGTTTGAAAACATGGCGAGAAAGGAGAATAAACCCAAGGATAATTATGCAGATTCATGTGGGAGGTGCTGTGTAATTACTGTGAGAATGACCAGGAATCTGTGTTGCAGAATTCTGAGATCTTCATGCACTGATAGGCTTTATCATTAGTATTAGCATTCTTGCATCAACAGATACCGGCAACACTTGAGCTGTTTATGTGAAAGGTCATGTCAAGGCTTGTAAAACTAATTTCAAAAACCGCTATGACTTTGTGCTGACCTAGTTACATGAGAAGTTTAGTTAAATTTGACTATGACCCCATGCTGACATTAGACTAATCGTAAAGGGCTCACTGATTAAAACATGGCATGACTTGGATAACAGTGAGATAACGAGTTGGAAAAACCCCACCCAAAGAACTCTGTTTTGTTTTTTTACAGTGCTTTCACCTGCACAGCAGACTTAGTTAGTCACTGAAAGCCAAACCTACATAATTACACAAACAAGAGTTCACACTAATACGCTCTATTCACGATAGCAACTGTCACTTCCAAAGACTTTACACAATACATGACTATTATACTTCTCAAGCTTGGGATAAAAGCAGTCACTGCAGACACAAGAGCACATAAACTATGGATAGACCAGAGACATGCTGAGGTGATGATTACTAATCCAGAACAAGAGTATATCTTTCCTTCCTTTTGTCCCATAATGTGGACAACTGTTTTTTAGCATAGCCTCGTGTCTCTGTGGTGGTAATTCATTTCACTTCTAGCATAATACTGTTCTCCACAGCATATGACACAGGAATCTCTCAGTGCTATATGACATTTCTGGGAAGTTACATGCCAGATCCATTCATCCAATGCCTGCTTTGTAACATTCTCAAGCTGTGGTGCAAAGCAGGGCCACTACCAAGAAGTAAATATCAGCTGGTATATGCGTATGTACATGAATTCGACCACAATTTTCTTTTTTTAAATTGCTGAATTCTGCTTGGTTTTAACGATTTGGTTGCAGCAAGTACAACAAATGCAGCCAAACTTGTTTTGATAGAGAAACCATGTAAAGCACACGTTCTGGATAAATACCATTTCATCCCTGTTCCAACAGGAAGGTTTGCTTTGCTTGTAAATTAGAGTTGTGTATAGATCCAACATGCAGTTCAATTAAGCAAAAAATTGGCACAGTTGAATTTGTGATGTAAAATTGACTGAAATAGTGGTTATACTAACACCAAATGTTATGAATGAATTTCTTGCTTATCCTAACACTAAAAACAACAATTAATACATTTCATCCCGGACCCAGTGTAGTAACAATCCAATAATAATGCACATCAAAAAATAAAAAGAATAGAAGCACAAAACTGATAGAAAAGACACCCTGGATATTGTGTTTCTACATAGCTATATTAGACTATATATATATACATAACTGTAAATAAACGATTGTTTTACTGGTTGCACATCAATGTCCAGCCAGCAGCTCGCTTTTGCACTTCAGCTTTTCTTTGTGGTTTTGGACAGAGTGGCATGCCAGGCACGGTTGGTAACATCTGATTTTCATTACAGTACACGCTCTTCCTCAAATAGAAGAAACCTCACAATCAACTAGAAATGAAAGGAGATACGCTGTGAAAAAGAGTTTTCATAACTTCAGTTGAGGTGCGAACAGATAACTAATCCGACGTTGCACAAATCCGTAATGCAGGCACCATCTTAAACCGCAACTTAAAGTTTTCGACCATGAAGACGGGCAAACTTGCATTACGGAACAAATTAAAAGTTCATACCTCAACAAATCAGAGCCTGTCCTTTTGTCCTAAACTGAAGAGAAGAGAATGCGTTGCGTCCAAACCTTCTTGTCTTCCTGAAGTTGGGATCAGCCTGAGTCGCTCTCTTGTGGCGGCGGCTCCAGACATTTAGTCATAGCTGCGTACCGAGTTGAGTTATTTTGGCTGATAGTCCAGCCCCTCGGCTTTCTTCACTGCTGTAACCCGAGCCAGGTGTTCCTGCCACAGCTGTTCCAGGTGAAGTATATAATCCGTGAGGGAAGAGTTGCGTATTATTTAGTAAATTGCGGACAGGTAATTGTCGATTTTTTTTATTCACACCCTCACTTTTGAATAGATTTTTTTAGTTTATGAACTGTGTTACATGCATAATAATAGACTATTGTTTTACACAATTATGTATTTTTAAAAACATATAACTGTATTAATTTGTTGGGCCTATAGGCCCATCATATACTTCCGATACACAAGTCTCTCTCATTTTAAGAAAAAATAGAACCATAAAATAGTACCTTACTTTTGTTTATAGTTTATAATGCTTGTGCATTGTGCAATAATCTAACATGCACCAATGCAATATGATGCCACGCAAAAAAATTGTTTTTCATTTTATGAACTTAATTAATTACATATTCAGTTCATTTTTAAAGAGAAAATTAATGTCAAACATCAATAATGTTATTTAAATTGGGAAAGATGGGACCAAATAAGTAAGGAAATCAGGGCGTTTCAGTTCACGAGACTTGGACACGTGGTCGGATTTGTGACTGGGCTTGTCAATCAATAACGTCATCACGTAACCTCTACGCACTCCGCCCCATTGAGAAGCGTTTCCGCCAAGATGGTTGTTGGTGCCTTTCCTATCGCCAAGCTCCTCTACCTCGGAGTGAGGCAGTTGAGCAAGCCTGTGGCTAACCGGATAAAAGCTGGAGCCCGGAGGAGCGAGTTCTTTAAAACTTACATTTGCCTGCCGCCGGCACAGAGTGAGTAATTTGAGCTAACGGCTGCTAAAGGCTTAGAGTTCAGTCCAGTCACCTCTGACGGTTGATAAGCATGGGGAGGCGCAACAACCAATGATAATGAACCTGAAATGACTGTTATCCAATCATCTTATAGCAGCCAGGCAAGGTGTAAAGGGCGGGTCTTGTCTGTCATTGAAACAGATTGTATTAGCCTTTGCTATGAGGGCACGGCAGGACAATTGTTGTCCAAACGCCCTATTCAGAATGTGACACTGACTTTAATTAGACAGAAATATGCTAAGTGGACACTTAGCTCTATTGTTTAGTCATTCAAAATACTTCCCAAGTAAAGATTACTGTGTATATCATGTTGTGTTTGTTACTGTGTGCAAATTAAAAAGAAGTCACAGTTTTTCTTTAAAGATAGCAAATTTAAGTAAATTAATGCATCAAATCGAGCTTTTATGAAAAGGCGCTGCAGAAAAAAGGGCACGGTATTATTTGTTGACTGAGTAGATAAAATGCAATTAAAGTTTGATTAGATTTAAAGGTGGTCTTATCTTCATATATGATGGCTGAGTGAAGCAGAAAGGATTTTACTCCGAATTGTGAAGGTGTAGTCATACTTAGAGCTGTCAAGGGGTGGAGGAGGGCCAGAAGCAAGAAGGTGAAATGGAGGACACACCAGCTTTTGAGGAGTCTGAGCAGGGGCAAAATGACAACACACAAAATTTGTTATGGACAAGAAATATTATGTAAGCTAAGGCTCTGAGGGATTTGGCTTCTCAGTTGCTATACAGGACACCAGTGACTGTGAAGGGATTCATCTTTACGTGGCAGCCTTCTTGCATTCTGTTTAAGAGACTTCTCACTTTGCAGGGGGCTTTATTCTTTTCCCACTTATAACTGACATCAAGATAATTTGTCTCCTTGATGGACTGCTGAATCTTGGAGAGTCTCTTGAATTATTAACTAGTAAATGTGGATCCTAAGTCATGTGGTGACCACAGATATACGGAAGAATGTTTCAGTTTTAATGAACCTGGTTGCCTAATTTCTGTGTAATGTACCAAGAGCACCACTGATTCTGTGGTTTTGGGCAGTGTTGTCCTGTTTTCATGTTTTATTCTAAAAAAAATTCTAAAAAATTTCAACCCAATTTCAGTATGGTATTAAGGCTACTTTCTCAGCTGGGTAGAAGATTATAATAAATCAAATCAAATCACTTTTGTAAATGATAGTGCAATGATGACATGCATCTTTAACTATAAATGCAGTTTCTCCTGTATTCACAACCTTTGACCAGATTAGCTGATCCTTTTGATGAAAAATTGAACAGGACCCAAACATATTCAAAGTCTTCTTTCCTTATATACTGTATGCTCCTTGTTCCAACAGTTTATCACTGGATTGAGATGCGAACAAAGATGCGGATCATGGGCTTCAGGGGAGCCACCATTAAGCCGCTGAACGAGGAAGCGGCAGCAGAGCTGGGCGCCGAGTTACTGGGGGAATCAATCATCTTCCTCATTGGTGGTGGATGCATGGTGTTAGAGTACAGCAGACAGGCGGCTAACTCTCGCCGTAAAGAGGAAGAGCTGAACGAGACCCTCATAAGCCTACAGACGCAACTAGCAGAATTATCCCTAACGACAGAGACTCTAAGTGCGCAGCTGAGAGAGGTCAACAGGCAAATGCTGTCATTTCCTGTTCCCACCAAAAAGTAACAAATTTAGTTGTTTGCTATACAGCAAGGCACAATGTCGGGTTGTGGGATGAAGGAGTGAGTGCAGGTGTACATGTACAGCCTCATAGCTTTGAGCTGGGTGGAAGAGGTTGATATAAGTATATCACTGCAATGCGGATTTGGGTGCTATTGTTTGCTCGTGTTCTGAGCAACTAGTTGTAAAAAAAGGAATTGCTATGATATTCATAGTGAATTTCACTGGCTGACCTTGTATGTTCATTGTAAAGTTGACTGAGTGTATATAAAAACTTACAGTACAATAAAGTGGTGACCTTAAAGTTGATATATACATATATATTTTTAACAGCTTCAGCATATTCCTTTATTTGTAATTCAGTGATCCTCGTAGACCTTAATCACTTTGGAAATACTGAATTATATGATTTTTTTAATACTAATTATGAGTTACTATTAATGGAAAAAAAAAAACAAAAACAGAACCAGCTCATATCACTGGATAGTTTTTGAGAGAATCTGCCCCTGTACTGTCCATAAAATTCCATGTTGTAATTGCTGGTTTTTAATTGGATATATGGTGACAATTGGAAAAAAAATTTGAAATAAAATGATATGTTGGCTGTTGATAGCGTTTTTGTTATGTTTAATACGAAACAAGAGAACAAAACTGAAAGCACCTCCAGAGTGGATAATGTCCCGCGTGTCTTCACATTACTGTAAAACTACAGTACCCAAGATGACGTCAACTTAAACACTTCCTGCTTTGGAACGCTCCAAGTGCTTAACGCGTATCATACAGAACTTTGTTTTTTTCATCTAAGATTATATGGTACAAATTAGTTAATGGTAAACTCGCGCTATTTGGTAGCTCAAAGAAGTGCACCCCAGTGTTTTTGCAGTAGAATAATAAATTCAACCAAGCGGCTCTGGTTAACTTCCGGTTCTGAGTTTGGGCCACTTTGTGGCGCCAGGGGGCGGTAGCAACTCTTTCAGTCTTCTAACACGACTTGCCCGCGCAACTTGGGTGAAAGGAGGTAGGCCTCAACCTTGTTTTGTTAATATATTCCGCTTTAGTACTAAACTTTAAGCGGACTGCACAGTTCATTTCCTCCTGGACTTGCGTGCAGACATAAAGTATGGGTCGCAGCTTGCTTATTGTCTGAGTTAAAGTTTCTTCCCTTGCAGCGGCTGTCGGTGCGTTAGCTAATGCTAGGCTAAGAAGGTTAGGCGCTCAGCGAGATATTTAGATGAGTAATAGCATTAGCATCTATTTTAGGAATAGTTTTGTCTTGCAAAGGGTTGTATTGGTAACGGCTGCAATAAAACACGAGTTTAATTATTCACAGACGTGTAGTGGAACACTGTATATTCTTACAGAATCTGTCCAGCGTTGCTAGCTTAGCTAAACGGCTAACGCAGCCTATTTGGCTGTGGGCACGGTGCCGCGCAGCAGATAACATTTGAAAGTTATAGGCAGTGTTTTTAGCAGTACCTGAACATTTCCTCCCAATTTTTGTAGCAAATAAAGACAAGAAGCACCAAGCAGATATCCAAAATCACAATGAGTGTTGACGTGAAGAAACTGAAAGTCAATGAGTTAAAAGAAGAGCTCCAGCGCCGTGGCCTGGACACCAGAGGCCTGAAGGCAGACCTCGTAGAGAGGCTGAAAGCCGCTCTGGAGGCTGAAGCTCAGGCTGATGCTGGTGAGCAAGAGGATAAAGGGGATCAGCAGCAGGAAGAGGAATACGGTGATGACTACCAAGACAATGAAGATGAAACGGATGCACAAGAGCAGCAAGGTAAAGTATTATTTCATTAAACATTTCACTTCCATGAAACTAGTTTTATTACGTTGTTTTGGACTTTGATCCAGTTTCTGCCCTTTGCTGATATTACAGTTTAAGCACTTCACTGTACTTAAGTATAAATTAAAGTTTCAAAGTTGGGAAATGTCAACAAACTTTTCACTTTACAAACTTTAGAACACCTAAACTAAGTTTAAAAATTTTACATTTCCAGATTCAGAAGCAGCTGAGGACTATGGTGGTGGTGATGAAGCTGAAGGTGATGCCCCTCAAGATGAAGATGAGGGCCGAGATTCAGGTGGTTACTATGAAGAAGAGGAGGCAGAAGGTAACCCCTACGAAAGTCAGACTCCTTCAGACTCGGGTCACAATGTGCCCGACTTCACAGCAGATGAGGATATTCAGAAAACTGACATGATGTCTGAGGAAGAGACCAAGCCTGCAACAAAGGAGGAAGTGGAGGAAGAGAATGAAGAGGAGGAGAATGAAAAGAATAGACAAGGTAATGTTTCATTACTTTTATTACTCAGTTGATTTTTATAGTCTTGTATTAATCTCTGATGGCACTGGTTGAGAATAGAAACGCTTTTCAGAGATTCAAGTTTTACTGCTATTTACTGCCGACATGCAGAGGTGGCACAATGACACAGTGATCTGCTTAAACTAAATGATGCTAAAGGTAGTGTAAAATTTTCCTCATGGACTTTGGCCATACAGTAAAGACATGTAAACCCAACACTCAAACTGCTCTCATACCTAGTAGAAAAAATTCAACAACTTGTTTTCATGTTAAAATGTGTTATGTTTGTTCATGTCTAATTATAGAAGTTAAAGTAGAGGTCAAAATGGAAGATGAATCTGAGGGTGCAGGTGAAAGGCAACAAGATAATCAGCATGACCAGCAGCATGGGCAAGATACCACAGGCCAGCCAGAGCAAGTCAAAACTGAAGATGAGAGAGGTGGACACTATGGACGTAAGAGGCCGTATGAGGAGAACAGGGGCTACAGCTATTATGAGCACCGTGAGGAGAAGAGGTGGGCTTCTACATGTTTTTCTAAGTTAACTCAACTGTCTACACTCGGAATGGATAAGGCAAAGTGTATGACAATAAATACTCTGGTGTTATTGTACAGATCCCGAACACCTCAGCCTCCTGCTGAAGATGAAGAGGAGAACATAGATGACACTCTTGTTACAATTGATACATGTAAGTATGGTACATTAAATAGTGTGTGAACAAACTAGTGTCAGTGTGCTGTCTATGGTTGTTTATAAATATCAGAGACAATAGGAAGTTGGACTGTTGTAGCAGACACAGTCATTTATTCACTACATGCTTTTGTTGATGGATTACGTGTAACCTTTTAAATATATGTATGCTCTGCTCTAATCTACAGTGATAATGAGCGCCCACTATTGCTGCAGAGATGTAGACTACCATCTTATGACTGATATAGATGAAGTGTTTGATGCTTTGTGCTTAACTCTTTGGTTTTCAGACAATTGTGATTTGCACTTCAAAGTTTCCCGTGACCGCTACAGTGGTTATCCACTGACCATTGAAGGCTTTGCTTACCTTTGGGCTGGGGCACGAGCAACTCATGGAGTCACCCAGGGACGCGTGTGCTATGAGATGAAGGTAAATGGATGCGTTTGTCTAAAGGCTTAGTAGTTTTAAAGCTAGACAGATGATTCGTGCTGATGAGGTCAGACCTATTTTATGAAATTTTACCAATTTGGTATTGGGGAAACTTTACTATTAACAAGCATTATCGTCAAATGTAAGAATAGCATTAACCCTCTTGGCCTTTAAACCAATGTAGCTGAAAACACAATTTTTATAGAAGCTCTGGTTAACTTTTCTTTTGTTTTTGTTTTGTTTGTTTTTGAAATAATGTCAAGTAATCCTTCTGGTTCACACACACACGCACGCATATATGTATTAGGCAAACAAAAATCTTACTCTGATTGTGTTTGACTTTTGTTTTTTTTAAAGATCAATGAAGAAATTCCTGTGAAGCACCTCCCCAGCAGTGAGCCTGATCCCCATGTGGTCAGAATTGGGTGGTCTCTCAACCACTGCAGCACTCAGCTTGGTGAGTGAAGCATCTGTCACAATACTCAACATGATGTTTGCTCGGTCAACTAATAAAACAATTGTTTTAATCCTGCAATGTTTTAGGCGAGGAGCCATTTTCCTTTGGATATGGAGGAACAGGAAAAAAATCCGTTGACTGTAAATTTTCAGACTTTGGTGAGAAGTTTGGCGAAAATGATGTCATCGGTTGTTACATTGTAAGTAATTGATTCATTTTCTCTAAAGCTTATCACATAAGAATTTCACACATTTCTTTAATAATGTATTCTTTATTTTAGTTATTGTGTTTTTATTCAGTAATTATGGTAGTAATCTATCATAATGCTCGCATTTTGCATATTTTACAAGTTGAGACGTTTTCTTTGCTTTGTCACTTTAAGGACTTTGACAGTGGTGACGAGGTGGAGATGGGCTTCTCTAAGAATGGAGTGCATTTGGGTGTGGCTTTCCGGACAACCAAAGAAGCCTTGGCAGGCCGTGCCCTGTTCCCTCACGTCCTGGTTAAGAATTGTGCGGTTGAGTTCAACTTTGGACAGAAGCGAGAGCCTTACTTCCCCCCACAAGAGGGATACACCTTCATCCACAATCTGGAGATGGAGGACAAGATCAGAGGTACTAAAGGACCTGCCAGCAAGTCTGAGTGTGAGGTAAGTTAGCAGTGAAATTGTACTATACAGTACATGAGGTTTTTGCCCCCAAATCTTCTGTTGTTTTGGGGAGACTAAATGCTTGATTGTTAATTGGAAGTTAGCCACAATTTGTAAATTTAATTGTAAGCAAAATAAAAAATTGATGTAGCACTGATCAGAGGTTTTTTGTTTTGTTTTTCCCCCCAGATTTTGATGATGGTTGGCCTCCCTGCCTGTGGAAAAACCACTTGGGCCTCAAAGCATGCAGAGAGTAACCCGGACAAGAAGTACAACATCCTGGGCACAAATGCTATCATGGACAAGATGAAGGTTGGTTTTGTTTGTTGTGGGTTTTTTTTTTCTTCATTACATTGTGAATGTTGGTTCTGTTCAAAGTCTTTATTTATTTTCAAACAAAGATTTTAAAATGTATTCCTTTTTCTCCAGGTCATGGGTCTGCGCCGCCAGAAGAACTACGCCGGGCGCTGGGATGTTCTGATACAGCAGGCCACCCAGTGTCTGAACCGGCTGATTGAGATCGCCGCCCGCAAGAGACGCAACTACATCCTCGATCAGGTACTGCCCCTCCAGTTACACTCTGCTTTAATACTCACCACAGTCAGTCAATGTGCCCTGATGATCACTCTCTCTCTAATGGACTATTTATTTATCTTTCAGGGGGTCTCTGTGTATTATAGAGTAGAAGAAGCATTGATCTCCCTCTTGTCACTTGCTTGTCATGCATTGTAAACGAAAATGATTAATGGCTCTCATAAGTGACAGAATATGTTATGTTTTCATCCCGCAGTATATTGCACTTGCTATTCCCTGTCATAATACAGTATTGTTTGTCTTGTGAATTTCAACAATGTACAAGTAAACCATGACTTTGTAAAGATGTTGAGAAACAAGTAAGCTCTGACTGGTGAGTAAGAAAAACACCTTCTGTTGCTAATTTAATAAGACAGAGTTGATAGCTTTTTAAAAGCTATTTTTTAAGTGAGATATATGGAACTTTTGAGTGTGTTTTTTAATAAATTGACCCCTAAGGTAAGTACTGACTAACAGCCTTTTAGATTTTCAGATCTTTGAGCTCAGGAAATGTGGGAAAAAGGTAGGTGGGTCTGATGGTGGACTGTGGCTTTTCTGTGGAAACTGTGAGTATTTGCAGGTAGGTTATATATGTGTTGTCTGGAATGGGACAAGAGCTCGTATGAAGAAAAGGTGAGTAAAGGTAAGTCTGAGGGACCCATGAGACTAGCAAGCGGTTTTTGAAGCAGCATGCTGTGGTAAATGGTGCTTTTCGGACATGTTTATATTCGATAAAAGTTGTAAAGTTGGCACTTTAGACACAGTGTTTTCTTTGAGGTATGTGATTTCGTTGTGTATATTAAGGAACCGAAATCCTATTTTTTTTTTTTTTTTTTCTTTTTAAGCTTTTGGCATATATTTAAAGCTAAATTGGTTACTAATAAGAACTTGTATAAGCTTCTCACTGTTAAATTGTGAGATCATATTCATTACAAATTTAACTGACATTGGCATTACTTAGTTGTTTGTTGGTCAGTGGAGACCCCACTGAGTTCTGCTGGATGAAGAGAGAGATTGTTTGAAGTTAATACTGTGAGCTGTTTGCTGTTTAAAGTGTCCTAACCGCAAGTCTTCTATTTGAATGTCATAGCATGGCGCAGTTTGATAATTGTGCTTTGGCAGTTTTAATGTCACCTAAAAGCCTAATTTAGATAAAGCGTAATTATTAAGTGTTTGTTATTTAGCTGTAGTCCTGATTTGAAACGAGGGTTTTTGAAGCATTTTCATTCGGTTTTGAGTTCTTACACAGGCAGCAAGGATTATGGAAAAAAATGTGATTTATAATGTGGCTACATTTGACAGTTGGCACTGTCATCAAAGCAAAATGTAACCATGAGTCGTTCCTGCTGATCAGTGCTATGGAATATTTTGGGAGAAAAATCTAACAGCAGTAGTTTATAATACTGAAATTAGGTTGTTCAGAGCAAGATATGAAATATTTATGTATTTGCTATTCCACCTGGTGACTACTGCAAACTATCTCTACATTTATAATCGCTACATCGCAATAGAAGAAGAATTAACTGAATTGAAAATCAATTCAATCGAAATGGTAACTGTAATATACCTTTCGGTATTGTAACTGTTCATCTAGGGCATATTTAAGTTCTTTTAATGTTTGAGGTAAATACAAAATACTCACAGCTTCTCTCAGTTACTGCTCTGCGTAATTGTAGCAGTGCTTTTGAAGCATATTTACAATCAGCACATAGTCATTGAATGAACACAGAATTGAGTGCGCGCATCTTAGCGTTGTCTGACAAAGCAGAAAGTTTAGTCAGCACGGGGTCCCTCTATTTACAATAACTTTCTTTAGCAGTCACTGGGTACCTGGACGCACAGACCGTGAGGTAAGTCTGTGGAGTGACGAGAGGCCAATAGTACCTGAGTAAAAACGTAGACTGACGTCCAAGCCAAACCTCTCTCACTTCATTATTGCAGGGTTCCAGCTTCCTTCCAGTGGAAAGCCATTACAAATAAACAATAACAAACAAGCTTCTACTTCTTTCTTGTCACCATTGCTAGACAAATGTTTATGGATCAGCAAGGAGACGAAAAATGCGTCCTTTTGAAGGTTTTCAACGCAAGGCTATTGTAATTTGTCCCACGGACGAGGATTTAAAAGAACGAACATTAAAGCAAACCAATGAGCAGGGGAAGGATGTGCCCGATCATGCTGTGTTAGAAATGAAAGGTAGGAACGCTGTGGAAACAATAAATAAAACACCAGATCTACTTTTTTTACTTTTTTTCTATGTGTTGTCTCTAAAATCAAACTTGGAAGATGCCCCCTCCCCCCTTCCCTCATCATAGCCTTTGGCCAGATATCAGACCTGGATATTTTTTAAAAAGTCAACATGAATCTGATTCTTATTTTTTGCCCTGTATCTACCACTTGCCATTCAGCTTACTTCTGATGCCCTGCAAACTGAGATTTCGGCTTTGTAATAGAACCAATACTGCGCAATTGGCTTCCATGAAACGAATGTTTCCAAATGACACATTTACATGCATATGTTTTTGTAAGTTAATTTGTAACACTCTCACATCAGCTGTCCTTGGTTTGCAGAGCTGTTTCCTCTTCTCACCAACTTTTTAGTTGTCCTTTGTCCCCCTCCCCACCTTTACTGAAGTCTCCCTCCTCTCCTGTGTCTGTTTAAACAAATGTTTCCTCCATGTTCCCTTGGAGGTAATTTTTGTTCCCTTTACCCTACCATCTGCTTCATTATCTGCTCTTAGTTTCTCTGATGTACTTTTCCCCTGTACAATAGTAATTAGTTTTCATTTTGTCTTCCGGTGGTGTGGCTGCTTTGGTCTTCACTACAACCCCCTCCCCCTCTTTCTCTCTCTCCCATCCTTTTTTTGCTGGATGGGCTGTCTCTTTCCTGTGGTCATCACTGCCACTCTTGAAGCCAACTTTACTCTCCCTGAGCCTTGCGACTTCCTGGAGGCAGTGACGTACGTCGAGCTGCAGCGCGACGAGGCTGAAAAGTTGATGAAGCAGTACAATGAGGAGGGCCGCAAAGCTGGCCCACCCCCTGAGAAACGCTTTGATAACAGGTCTGGTGGGTTCCGTGGCCGCGGAGGTGGTAGCTTCCAGCGGTATGACAACCGTGATGGAGCTCGTGGCAGCTACCAGAACCGCAGTGGGGATGGAGGCAGTGGATACAGAGGAGGTAAGAACTCTTAAATATTATTTATTTTTTGATAATTTCAAACTAGAAAGTTGGAACTTTCAGGTTAACATATTTTTCCTGAACACTTAATGATCTCAGTTTAACAAATGTTGCACCTGCTTTCTTCCTTTGACTTTTACGTTGGCACAGCATTTTTGTAAAATAAAATTGTTCAATAAATGTCTGTAGATATTTCATCTTTTTGTTGCGTTTTACAGGCTACAATCGTGGCAGCTATAACCAGAACAGGTGGGGCAACAGCTACCGTGACGGAGGCTCTGATGCACGAAGTGGATATAACCGCAGTCAGCAGTCAGGGGGAAGCTACAGAACTGCACCCTCTTACAACAAAGGAGGATACAACCAGGTACTTAATATGATTCATTTATGGATAAAACACCATAAATTATAAAATGGAGGAAAAAATTATATCATTGTATTCTTCTTCACCCTCAGGGCTACAGCCAGAGCTACAATCAAGGGTACAACCAGGGCAACTACAACCAGAATTACTACAGCAACTACAGTCAGTACCCAGCATACAGTCAGAGCTACAGCCAGACACCTGCCACTGGTCAGACGTACAACCACCAGCAGCAGCAACCACAACAGCAACCACAACAGCAGCCACAGCAGAGCTACAACCAGCAGTATCAGCAGGTACCACTAACGTCCATTTTTGGCCCTATGAACTCAGGCCGTTACTTCAATAGAGCCCAGTGGCAGAAATCCTAATGAATTCACTTTAGTAGTAATCGATCTGATGGTGGCCAAGTTTTATCCAAAGTTTTCACTGTAGAAAAACTGAATCACAAAGTTCACAACTTTAAAACAGTGTTCAGCCTTTTCTTTCTTTCTTTCTCCACCTTTAAGGCTTTGGAAAGGGTTTAATGATCATGAAGTATCTCAAACTTGTAAACATACTTTTAACTCTAAATGCTTCTTGCTTTGATTTACAGTATGCTCAGCAGTGGCAGCAGTACTACCAGAATCAGAACCAGTGGAATCAATATTACAGCCAGTATGGCAGCTATCCTGGACAAGGCAGCCAAGGCTCATCTTCTGGTTCCCAGTAGCTTCCTTCCTGCATCTGTACCTGCATCCACCTGTGTCCTGAACACCTCTGATAACTGCAGAAGATTGATTTTTGTACAGTCCTACATTGTGTCTCCAACCATAACATCCTCCATCTGATTTAACACAGTAGCCTTCATTTGCCATCAATCCGTGTACACCTAAATTACATACAGTTTGATGTCTTTTCATTATTTTTACTGAATTAAGTCTTATTCTAAGCAGTGACCGTGAAGTGGTAGATGATAGGTATCAAGACATTTAATGAATGTTATTGATAATGCATTCAGTGTGGATGTATGAAATCCACATTTACTACAGATTGAAGAGGTAATTGTACATTTCATAGTGTGAAGAAGGCAGGAAAAGTACAGCAAACCCTGAATACTTTTGCTTGCTTTGAGAAGAACAAAATGCATGCTTTTTACATCCATGACCCTGTCCTGTCTTGCTTTTTAATTTTCAGTTACCGATTTTACATTTTATTTACTGCAATAGACACCAAGCATTATGAAACACGTTTTTTAAATAGGTGTTGATGCTGTAGTATTTAATCCAGTCTTTGATTGAGAAAAATATTTTGCCACTCTTGACTAGTTCTATGTGCAGGGTTGTTTTTTTCTTTTCTTTTTTTCCATCCCTTTGTGATTGCGCATTTTGTCTTGTAGTTTAATCCTATTCTTTTCAAACAATTTGTTTTCTACCTGAAAATGAAAATCAGATTTTGATCAGTTACGCAAACTGTCTTGTCTTTATACAATAAATGCAGTTGTATATGCCTGTAATTGTTAATGTCCTTTTGTTCCCCTTCAGTGAAGTCAGACACAACACATACTGTCTGATTAATCATTGATATGTTTTTCGACTTTTTTTCCCAACATTTGTAAGTCATGGACAAAACAAAAGGAAGCGTTTAGCTAAAAACCATATGCCAAGTTTGGACCATATGCATGTGAAGTCAAAAACATTGGGAAGGAAATGAACATTTTAAACTGTAGTCATGATGGCCGATTAGGCTTAACAAGCTCCTTTTGCTATTCAAATGGGCAATATAGATGATGAAGTTTCAATAACAAATACTTTGTGATTTTCCACTAACTTTTTCTGACAGCTTAATTGAGTAAAAAACATATGAAATCCAATATTGCCATTTAGAATTTGATGTGCAAAACTCTACTACCAACTGGGCTAACAGATGCTAAGGTAAAACTCGATAATATAACTTTTTGACACGCGATAAATTGATACATTAGCTGTTTGTATATCAAATATCCAATCAACAGCCAAATAAATAACAGTTAAAATAGTTTTCCATTCTTTCCAAATTGACGAGTTGTCATATAGCTGCCAGTGTTACAATTAACCACAGTTTTGTTGAGGTTAGTGTTAATTTCCTACCCTGCATGTGTATATATTGTATGATCAGGAAAAGCCTGCCCATAGGTTGGCATAAATTAGGAAGTAAGGTGGTTTAGCACCAGAAAACCAAGGCACCAGTTCAAAACAATACGAGGTGTTCCTCAGTAGGAAAATCCATGTTTCTTAGCCGGATAACCAATAAAATAGCAGTGACAAAGATCAAATGAAAAACATCACACAACCATGCTTGAAACACAAATGAGTCCTTTGCTGGCCTTCTAAAATAAGTGGCCAGTAAATAGTATCAGTTCAACACGAGTCAGACACAGCTTTGTCCAAAAAATGTGTTTGTGTCTGTGCTTTGTCCATGTGGGGAAATGAGTGCTCAGTCTGGCTCCCTGCTTTTGTCTTTGTACAGATGCAGCTCCTCCATCTTCTCCTGCAGGAAGGAAACAGGCATGGAGCAGCGGGTTCTGTGTGGTAGAGTGCTGACCTGGAAAACAAATGTCAAATTAATCATAAAGAAACTAGTCACTGTTTGTTTTTCTCATTTCACAAAGTCTTGCAAAGTGTTTTAAACTGCACTTGTAATGCTTTAACTCTGAAAGTAGTGCCTAAAATATGAGGTAGTAAAGTCTCAGCAGTCAGATGGACAAGCTGGACACAAAAAAGGATTATTTTGCTGTTTTATAACAGCATGCATGAAAACGACAGTAGAGGGAGTCATTCAAAGTTGTACATATGGAGTCCAAGCTCACAGTATTCTTAACGGAGTTATCATTTTGTACTGTGTCTGGTAGCAACTCAAAGTTTTTAATCTTAAATGAATCCTTGCTGTATTATTTCATTATGCAATCATGGCATTTTTCACATATAAACAGGATCACAGAGAAGAAAAGGTTAAGAAACACTTCCTTTCTGAATGATCACTTTGCAGGAACTTGCACCATTTCTCACCTTTCTCAGTGATGGACGAGAGTGAAGGTGGTTTCCCTTTTTGTCCTTCTTCTCAGGTGTCCAAACTCCAGGATCCGTCTGAGTGGAGCGGTCGGACAGTACTGATTCACTGGTGTTACTTTTCCAGTCAGATGTACCCTTATGGTGCTCTGTTTCATTACTCAGGGGAAAAACAAAGGTCTCCTCTTCCGAACCTGACCAGAAAAAATAATAATATTAAATAATAATTTTAGAGACTTTTTACTGACAGAAGACAGTGTGTGCTTTGCGGACTGTATATGAAGAAGAAAGGACGCACTCCAGCTGTTGCCCTTGGTTCTTAAATCAGGTGCGGGGGTGCATGGACAGGACCCAGTCGTGTTTTTGTGTTTCTTCAAGCACTCAATACCCACCAGATCTCTACAGTGTCTGTGGCAGTTTATCCCACAGTCTGGAAGACAGAGAAAATGTTAAGCTTTTAAAGCACTACCACTTTAAGGATTCGTTCACTCAGATTAAGAAAACGTTTTGTGGATTATCCAGAGTAATCAGACCATTGTTTTTGGAACAACATAGCCTATTTCAGTGTTGACGTGTAATTTTGTAATGCTTTTAGCGTTACAAACTAAATTACTTCAATAGCAGAGGAAATGTCAAGAGGCCACATGTTCAGGGAATTGTCCTCTTAAACTCTGTCTTATTCTATTGGGCAAATTCTTGCTCAGATCAAGCTGATTACTCTTGACAGTTGATTAGAAGGTTAAGATCTCTGATCGTAGAGGTTTATTTTTGTGTTTCTGAGCCTACCTTTACAGTGGTAGCCCTGTTTGGTGACACCCCATAGCTGCAAGATATGACAAATTACAATTTGACTAAATTTCTACAAAACCCAAAACAATGAGAAAAAAGAAACAAACAACAAACAAAGCTAATGACACTCACAAAGCCTCTACATATATCACAGAATGTTGGTCGTTTGTATGTGGTTTCATGGAAGTTATGCGCGTCATTGAAGTTGTACCCCAACTTGGCACATACGGACATTCCCCTCATGAAGTAAGAGGTGATTTCTTCACGGCTGATTTGTCCCTCCCTAGGCAGAAAATTTTCCAAAGTGCAACATAGATGTAAGTAAGTTGTCCTTTCTCTGATTTGCATTTAGGTCATGACGAGAGGCCCGCGTGTGAGCTGCAGCTTCCTCACCTGTCAGTTTCTTGAGTACAGAAGGAGAAGGGGAAGTTGGCTGCTATTTTTTCAAATTCCTCCAGCGAAATGTAGCCATCCTGATTGTGGTCATAATTCTTCATTATGGACTGCAGGGGGCAACAGAACGATCAGATATTCAGTTCCACTTGTCAAGGAACAGTTTGCTAGTTCTGCTTTAGGCTGCCAAGTAATAAGGAAGTGAGAGACATCAGGTTGTTGCAAAGTCACATACTCACATCCACCATCTGTTTGACGTGTTTAGATATGGTGTCGGGGTCGAGCCTGGGGGTGACTCCTGAACCCCACTCTGCCACTACTGGGGGTTTAACTGGAGCTACAGGCTGTGGACAAACAGATGCAGCAATGAGACACGAAGACTGTCAGACAAGCAAAAATGCACACACCCACCACATAATACACTTCCCTAACGTACAGCGCTTTGATGTGGCTAACTTTGATGTATTTAAGCACTGCGTCTCTGCTTTTGTTTTGAAGAACACGTTACACCCACAGAAAGTGCGCAAATGTCCACCCGCTTATAAGAAGAGGTTAAAGTAAGTGTGAACCTGTGTACCGTTACAAAGAGCTTCACTTCAGCTCTACTGACCTGAACCTTGGGGTTCTTGGGTTCCTTGGCATATGAGAGTTCATATATCTCATCCTCAGTGTAGTATAAATCTAGGGAGAGCTGAAACATTAACACAGAACAGAATTTCAGATGTTTGTGACTTCGTGCTATCTAACTTTGTAAAAATCCCCTTCTTGTTTCTTGTTCTAGTACCGTGAGCAGATGCAGCAGGTCTTTGTTGGCCTCAAAGGGTGGTGTACAGCTGTGGAGGGCCAGCAGGTCATTAATGTTGCTATAGAGGTGCTGCAGCTTGCTCAGGTTGATTTTTTCCTCATCTATGTAGTCCGGCAAGGCCTCATTCAGCGAGATCAGATCCTTTAGATGGACACCCAAAATGGGAACCTTGAAGCCGGTGCACTCATTGTAAACCCGACGGTAGTTGCTGTAATTACTCCGCGACGAGAGCAGCTCTGTCATTTCACTGAGAGCCTGACAGAAAATAAAGATTGACAAATAGTGATTAAAAAATATATATTTTTAAAATATTTAACTAAGCCTTTTTTTTTTTGTTTAAATGGAAAACAGTGAATCGTCTAAGAGTAATCTAAGATATGGCAAACCTTTGCACACGTTTGTCCAGTTTGTCTAGAAACAGCTGGCTAGCTGTGATGAGACCATACAGCTAAAAATGTAAAAAATCTATAAAAACTCTTCAGGATATGACAAAGCAACCCCAAGAGGGCAGTTGAAGGTGTTGTCCCACACAGGAAAAACAAGAGGTAAAAATGGAATGTGTACCAAACACTTCTCTGAGTTAATGTTACGCCCCAAAACATTCTTTCTCATATGTACAGTAAGTTTAGTTGATGTGTATGACATGCAAATATCACTTTTTGAATGCCACCATATCTAACAAAAGATAAAGAATTACCAGAAACACCACTTACTGGGTTAGCAGGTGAAGAAACAGACATTGCAATGATTAAGCAAAGCAATGTCTAAACGTTTACACCCTTGTGGCGTGACAGGCACTAACACTGACTCATGATTACACGCAATATTTAAAATACCTTAGTGACATCAGGAGGCAGCAGGTTAGAAGTGTCTTTGAGGCGGGAGATTGAACTGTGACAGAGGCCTCCAGTTACGGCCATGAGAGTGTTAAAGTTTTGCAGAGATCGAAGTTTCTAAATGGAAAAGAGCATAAGAAATAACTGTAAATTAGAAAAAGTGCACCTGAAACAGTAGACCTGGCAGCCAAACCAAAATGCGTCTTAGCTCTTATTTCAGTTTTTGTGATGTTGCCTCCCCAGGTACTTTACCTGAGCCACATGAATGAACTTGGTGAAGACCTGGGCTCTCTGCTGGGCTGTGTGTCTGCTAAGAATCATCAGCTGGACCCACTGGGAGACCCCATTACACATCATCACTGAACGCTCCAAAGCAGGATTGTCCCGGACTGAACCTCGTACTACATAGCTGCGGTAATCCAAGAACTGTCCGATTAGAAAAGAGTTCAAGCAATAAAGGTTATTCGTAATTTTAACATTTTGAATCATTTTCTCATAAAAATAAAACAATATTTTATCTTCTGATTGTGGCTTCAGAGTAAAAGAAAAAGTTGTGGCACAACTTTGCAATTTCACAAACCATCTGGAACATCTGGAGGGAGCCTGACTGTCAGTAAAACCAACAGATACGGTGACCACTATCGACTGTATGGCACCATTTACTAATACTTTGTAAAGGGACTGAGACTATAGATGTAGGTACTATTAGGCAAATTGATACACTGAAACCATTTCCCATAAAGTGTTCACACTTCCTATTGAAAGTTAGAAATGCCATCAACTACAATGCAAGTTACGCAACAGGATTTCTCACAATGTGGCAGAAAAACTTGTTCTTACAAATAACATATTACTGATAGTGTGATTAAAACAAAATGACCAATGTTCATGGAAAGTGTCACCATTTAAACTGTCAAAAATACAGTGAACCTTTAACATTTTTACAGTATAATATTTTTACTTTAACATACTTCATGCTCAGCTGTGTGTAGAATGAATGAAGATGCCATTAAACTACACTGTTTAGCAAAAAACCTCAAACGCTGACAAAGAATGCTTAACTAAAGAGCTTTAGCTTGAACCTTAGATGATTTTATGATTTATCCATTAATTTTGCTACTAGGCTATAATAACATCTTTACAAGAGGACTAATTATCATAACCACATAATGTACTGGTACTAATAATGATACCAAAAGTAAAACTTGTCTATGCATATTCATCAACTCTGAGTGCTTATTTCAGGACTAGGAACATCTCTGTGAGTCATGGCAACATGATGGTGTCTCATCGGGTGAAAAACCTAAGAAATAGTGAGAAGTTGTTTGGTGAACTTACTGATACATTACAGAAGTTTTTAAACTCAAGGTAGCTGAGATGCTCAGCCATCTCGTCTGGCTCCATGTGATCGAATATTAAAGACACCTTCCTCTTCTTCACAGAAGGTGAGGGTGCCTGTGATATGTTCAGGTGAGGGCTTCTAGGAAAGGCAACAGGACAAAAATCATCATTCTATTTATAGGATTGTTTATTGTTTATATATATATATTTTTTTTTTTTAAACTGTTTTTAGACATATTTATATATATGCAGTTTTTCCAGGGTACAACGGTAAATCAAACAGAAACATGACTCACAAGCAGGAGTTCTCGATGAGCTGCGAGTGTTTCTCCTCTCCTCCATCTGACCGGACCAGTGCCCACAGGTCCCCCATGGTCTGTTCAAGGTGGGGGTCCACCTCAAATACCGCTGGGAACTGGCTGATCCACTGCCTTGCCACAAAGCAAAACAGAAAACATGTTTACTACTCGCAAATAGAGCAGGATAACCAGTTCCGTCATACTCCATCATTCAACGGTCTCGAGTGTCCTTACTCACCTGGCAAGGTGGCGGATCTGTGTCCGCCTGAGTCCTCTCTTGTCGGAGGGACAGTCCTTATAAGTAAGAATAATAGTCAAGGCTCTAAACACACTGTGCAAATTATACCAAACAGTAGGGATATATACTTGAAATCTGCTTTGCAAACATGGAGTGCAAAACAAAGCCATGCTTGTTTCCTGATCTGATTAATCAACATGGGCATGTGATTGGGAGCAGTGCACCAGTGGAACCAGAGTATTACACTGAGTGGCAGTGGAGGATATAGAGTGAGAAGTTTCTGGGCAAATGCCTCAGATGGCACAACCCAGCTGTGCATCATCAGGGTCATGTGGACCAACTGGGTCCCTCTTGGGCTGGAAGTCTTGCCCTCTGAATCTGCAAGCAAAACGGAGCAGTGGATTCACAGGAGGAGGATTAATGTGATTAAAAACAACAAACAGTGCAATAGGCAACGAGTTTATGTCACACCAAGCAGCTCAGGTAGAGTGGAGATTTCAGACTTTCTCTAGGTATGCCTGTTTTTATCAACAGAAATATATATTAATTATAATTTAAAGGTTCAGTACAACCAAACTACCTAGTTTTATTTTACCCTAACATTTCCCTAGGAAAGCTTTATATTATGCCAGTTAACTAGATCATTATTTTGAGTTTTTCTACTGTCACATTTCAGGACCTTTAACAGTTGATATCCAAAAAATGTATTTGTGTAATTTTAATGAACTGACTGATACACCAACAGAGGAGGCGATAGAGATAGAGATAGAGAGATTTGTATAGTTTAACATTGCATGGGAATGACTGGCTGGCTTCTGTAACCCAACAGAACAAAGCTTGATTGTATGAGACTGCTCTTTGTCTCTCTCCATCCCACCCTGTCAGTTTCTCTCACCCCCACCCCCCACACTTTCCCTCATCCCTCAATTATATAACCTTGTTGTTGTTAAAGTGTAAAACCACATGGCAAACAGAGACTGACCAAAGCAGTTTAGGCAGCGCTGTATGAGGTCATCCAGGCTGGCAGCACTGGCACTGGGAGCAGAACTGGGGCTCTGCAGGGCCCGGGTGATGTCCTGAGGACTGGGACATGTATTCCTCCTCCGGGGGCCCAGGTTTTTGCCCTTTAGCACACCAGGACTCTCCACATTGGACTTCCTAAGAAAGTGAGACAGACAGAAAGGCAGATAGAGAGTGAAAGCGAGAGCGAGAGAGGGAGAGAAAAGGGGAGCATAAGTAGCCTAAAAAAGTAGAACAATGTGTGACGAGATAGTTCAAGCCAGCATTAGAGGAAACACAGCTCCCCACATCTGATAAGCTCTGCTACAGCTCTGCTGCTGTCTGAGCCATCATGCACAAGCAGACTAACTGCACGCAACAGCTCAGACGCTTCTCTAAATTTGTCAAATAAGTAAAAGACTTGAAGTAGTGGGGGACTTTTCATTACTGACATTAGATGGGTGGCCAGTTGTGTCACACATTTAAATGTTGTACTGTATTTTTACTCCCGTGCTTTTAGAAACTTTGTAAGAATTAGTTTTGATCGGGATTTTTTTTTTCTTTAATTGCAGGTGCTAATGGTGACATAGGCCAGAGCAACTTTTATTTTTAAACTCCTATTAATGTCACGGAAAATCTGGAACAGACAACATGAGAGATTAAATAAGGCATAGTGACTGCTATAAGTCCTTTTGTTTTTGATAAGTGGTACTGAAGTTACAAAAAAATCTATAAGTCTAAAAAAGTAAAACATCAAAACATATTTGGATGCTGTTAGTATAAAAATACATCACCCATCAGTTTTTATAAGACACTGAAATTATGCTTTCTTGTTGTCGAAAACAAAATAGATTTACCACATCTCACAAGTAAACTAGGCAAGAACGGAAGATCTCTCTTTGATTCACCTCGCAGCCTATAGATACAGTATGTAACCACAAGACCCATTTGTTTTAGTAATCATACACTGGTGACTGGTGTCCTGCTACTGATGTGGCAGAACGCTGATGCAAATTTTCCCTTTTTTGGACTTCAATGGAAATTTGCAACTGAGGAGAATCCAGCCTAGTCATAGCATATAGGCCATCCCTTTGTGCATACTTTATGCTGAAGCTGGACTGATGCTAAGTGCAAGTAGAGTTACAAAAACAACTTTTTAGACAACAAAGATAAGGGAGAGATACTACATTTTATGCTTAAACACAACAGTTTTCTGTTTCATGATTATGTTGATGCTTCCTCTTCAGATCAGTGGCTCAGTTGTGCAATATCTGACCGTGTTTCACAATAACCAGTGAAATTCTTAACTTTTTTATTGGTTTCTATTCTTTGCTTTTTCATTTACATTTTAACTGGTATAGTTACCTCAGTTTTGCAAGAGACTTAAGAGAAGTCTAGATCCACAATTACCAAACATTAATGAAACTACATTTTGCAACAAACCTGCCCATTAAGAGTGTCTGTCATTTTTTTTTTAAAGGTGGTGAAGCTTTGTGTTGCACTTAAGACATTTTGTATTCGTGCATCTGAGCAAACACTGAGTAGTATGTAACCAATATGAAACTGTCAGTCTATACTGCAGATAATGTGATGAAATTGCCAGGAAACAACTGTGAGTTCAGAGAACTGGTGACAAGTTCCCTGAATGACCAGACCTACATCCCCTTCTTTTAACCTAAGCACTCAGCTTATTTCCCCAACCCACTCACCACATTGGTACATTCTCATATAGTTTATGCATTACTAAACATACACCTGCACCCACTGTCCAGACACTCAAAAACATATAAAATGGCAGAACACTTATAGATACACAGGAACATGTGGTGACATTCACTTATCTATTTATACCACAAGCTGCCTGTACGTGCTGTTCCATCTAGTCATCACGCAACATATTTCACTCTCAGAGACATCTAGACTCAAAACATTAGGGCAGGGGTGGGCAATCTCAGTCCACGAGGGCCGGTGTCCCTGCAGGTTTTAGATCTCACCTTGGGTCAACACACCTGAATCACATGATTAGTTCGTTACCAGGCCTCTGGAGAACTTCAGGACATGTTGAGGAACTAATTTAGCCATTTAAATCAGCTGTGTTGGTTCGAGGACACATCTATAACCTGCAGGGACACCGGCCCTCGTGGACTGAGATTGCCCACCCCTGCATTAGGGGGATGTCAGTGATGAACCAGACTCCATCACTCTTCTTCCTCGTACTCAGGCTCCAGGTGACTGGTTTGGAAACCTGCTGGGCAACAAAGATCTGCCTCTTGTGCTCCTCCCCTCTGCCTCATTACACAGTCTGGCTACTGAATTCAAAACACTAACATTAACAGCACAGCATGCAACATTTTCAACAAATATATTTTAAGGAGAGGAAAGCTTGTGAAATCAAGATGCCTCTGTCATTTTATCTATACTTAGCTGCCTTTTAGGTTTCTGCAAAAGTGTACTGTGAAACTTAAATCTCATGCTGGGTAAGGTCTTTGCTTTAAGTTAAGCTGTTACATTCTGTAGAGACTGTGAAGTCCATCGATTAAAAAAACAATGCAATTTGGGATTTTGACTATGCAGATAACACTGACTTAAAGATATTACCTGATCCAGATTGAAAATGAACCAATAATCACCTAATTCGTTAACAGTCTCAATAAATTATGAGAATATCTATTCTATGTTCTCAAGTGTTTCCAAGTCCGTTATTTCTTTTACGTGTTTGGATTGAAGTATGTACACTAATTTTGTACATTTAAAAACAAAACTGAGTGGTTTTCTAATCTCAATGTCCTTTGCAACATATCACCTTTCTCAGTGAATTCACCTGCTGTCAAAGCACTTGCACATACGTGAGACACGGCAACTACAAACAGAAATGCTGACGGGGAAATGTTGTTGATGTCATAACGTTATTCAGGGAATTTCCCCCGAGTGCTGAGTAGGTAACACACAAAACATCAGTCAAAGGTATGTTTTCTGTGTAGTGACACTGACCACCTTCAATGACAGAGAGCCATTTGAAAATAGAGTGTAGTGGATATGGATGCAAATTAGAACACAGTTACTGTTTGGGAATTTGCATTGACTTTTTCCAAAGCATAGGGCAACTTGAAAAGCACTCCCTTTATTTAGCATGTCATCTATAGGAACAACCTTTGTGTTGAAAAGAAAATCCTTGTGCGCATGACATGACATGACATACTTATTCATTTGGATCCTGCTCCATTGCATCACTGACTCTTTTTTCAGGAAGACCTTCCATTCCTCATTTTCCTCACTAACTCCTACTTTGCTCACTTTTTTCCTCTTCCTTCATCCTTGTTCTATTCATTCCATTCAGGAAACAGCTTCTCCTTTTCTCTCTGGAAATCCCCCTCACTCTCTTTCCCATCTGTGTTGAGACTCCTGGCTAAAGATCCAGTAACCCCCTCCCCTTGCTCCTGCTCTCACACTGGCGGGGGGATATGCAAATTCCTCTCTTTCTTTCCTTAATTGATTAATTGAAGCCCAGGCCCTTTGAAGGCCTTGTTTGTGTACTGCTCTTTTCCCCTGCTCTCCCCTCTCCCAACCCATATTCTTGTTTCCCTCTGCATCAAGAGGATGCATCTTCTGCAAGGAGCTATTGACCCCTCCCCTCCTTAGTACTGTATATAGTGCAATCATATAGTCCTGTGCAAAAGTCTTGAGAAATCCCCAAATTCTTTATATTTTGCTAGGAAAATGGGAGCTAGGGGCAGCCATTCATTAGAACATTCAAGTGTGCATCGAGATACAGTATAGAAACACTATTTTTTCAATTATAATGAGTAGTCAAGCTTTTTTGTAATTTCTTTAAATAGTCCTCAGGAATAGGTCACGCTGCCTCTTCAAGAACATTCAAAGTTCATTTTTGGATGCTGGCTGCCTTTTGTTCTGTTCTCTGTCAAGATCTTCCAGTGCTCCCTTAATATTGTTGAGCTCTGAGCTCTGGGGAGGCCAATCCATGACCTATAGTGTTCTGTTATGTGCTTTCAATCCAGGTATGTTTTTAATGAATTGGCAGTGTGTTTGGGATCATTGTCACATTGAAAAATGAAAAACCGGATATTCAGATGCTTTGGATGCTCAATCAAAATCTGATAGTACCTTTGTGTATTCAAAAGTAATTAATGGCAAGACCTCCAACAACACTACCAGAAAGGCAGCATCACACCATGACAGAGCTGCCACTGTGTTTTACAGATGGCTATAGACACTGACTGTTGTACCTCTCTCCTGACCTTCTCTGTGAATACTGAGGGCAATCCTCCACTGAGACCATTTCTGGTGAACCTTTAGCAGATAGTAGCTTGATCGACTGAAGGGTCAGATGTGTTTCTCATGCCTGTATCACATCTTTGAAATTCTTCTTCCTATTTCTTACAGACTTGACATTTAGATAATGTTTATCTGCTATAGATAGTTTGCTAGTCCTGGTACTTTGTCTTTTGCCCTTCATTTACCATAATTTCTAAGCACGCATTGCAATCCATGCCATTTTTAACTAGGTCTTTGGGAATCAAGCACAAATACTATATTATGTGTGTCAAAGTTCAACTAAAGAAACAGGAATAAATGATGTGCTTTTTTTGGTGACAGACTGCTAATAGCAAAATGCCTAAATATACAAATTAAAATGCCCTTTTCATACTTGAATGATTCATAGGTTGGTGTTAAGTGGCTTAATGAAGAAATAACAATAACAAAAAACGGAACAAAATAGTCCCCTGAAAATGTTCAGGTAAAAGAGAGCCAATATCCCCCCAAAAAACCCCAAACACTGAAAGACCCTTAGGACGCTGTTCAAGAGCACTTTACAATTACAAGAAAGTCTGGCTGCTTGGAAGCAAACTATCAAGAAATGAGGAGTGGCTCAAGACTTTTACTCAGTACTGTACCTGTTCAACTAAGCACTACACTCTGTTCTCTCCAATTTTTGGAAATTCTCTCTCTGGTATACACACATGTATGTTTAACCTATAACAATAATTCTAATGTGACTTACTTCCCTAATTTTCCACTATTACAATTTAGTTCCACGTTGAGTTTGTTCCATGCTTCTCTTTAGGGTTTTTTTTTTTTAGAGATTTTACAAAGATTTCTACATTTCAGGAATGTGTTATTTATTGTCTTACATATTGTTAAACTCATATGCATAACTGATAAAAATACAATGCTGACCTTATGTGATAGTTCTAGACAGTCTTGCCACTGAAGGGGAAACTCCATACCCTCAAACTCAGGTAACTAATTGGACAAAACTCACATTTGACTACCTCAACATTTAACATACAACCCTTTCATTCCAAGTAATCTGATAAGATCTGTGGTCACAACTGCAGCAGTAAAAAATGCCTCTGAAAACACAAACATATAGGTTCTCTGCTGTATCTAAAATCGAATGCAAAAAACGTCACTGCACTGACGTGAAAAAGGAGATTACTGGACAGAACAGAAAAGCAGAACGCATTTCCATGGAAAGGCAAGCAGGCAGCTCTCCACAGGCACGCACAACTGTTGAATGTTGGCTCTCACTTGTGTGCAGTACACACAAATAATTTGAGAAGTTGATAGTCTTCACTGATATGCAGGTCAAAACATTAACTGCAGCCTTTATTTTAACCCAAAGCCTCCATGTGCACAGTGTTGAATATGACAATAAATGGCAGAAGAGGCATACACTAGATGCAGAAATAAATGTCCTTGTTTCTCTTTGACTTTGTCAAGAACCTTTGCACAAACCACACCACATCTCAGTTACAACCTCAATGTTCACACATCACTGCTGCACTCAAAACACTTGCTGCTGACACATACTTAGACTTACACTTGTTAAGAAACTGAGGTGCAAATGGTTCTGCGAGCAGCGAACTCTCAGGTTTAACGCCCTGTCTCTTTTTTCTTATTTAATTACCTTTTGTTCTTGTTCATTGCAGAGTTCTTCTCCTCAGCAACACTCCTCCTCCACTGGTGATCCGTACAGGCATTTGAGCACGTCTCTACAGCTCCATGGTTGGCCTTGCTCCTCCTTTATCTCCTCTGTGTCCTCTATGTGTTACTGTGCACTGGACAGCAAGAGCAGGCACAGCAGGGAGGGCTGCTCGAGGTCGAAGGCTGCTCACCTACACTCATCGACTAAACTCCGCGCCTAAGTCCTGCTTATCAAACGACTCTATGAGTGAGTTAACCTCCTTCTCGCTTTATCTGTCAACCACAAATCAGTAACAAAGCAGACCTCATGCCTCCGTTTCCTGCAACAAAGCAGACATGCCAAGACAAAATGCCCCAAAGAAGCCTCGAAGTAGAGTGCAAAAACTCGCAACAGTCATTCACTCGTCCCCTCAACATAAACAAGTCAGCATCTTAAATGGAGGAACTGGCTCTGATAGATAGGGGAACTCACATCAGTTTCTGTGTGTGTGTTTGTGTGTGTTTGTGTGTGTGTGTGGCCGTGTGCAAGGGGGAGGGGAGAGCGAGTGAGAGAGAGAGAGTTAGAATTGTGAACACAAATGGAGTACCAATAGAGGAAGGAGGAGGAGAGTTAGAGAGAGATAGTGATGAGCAATCATATGAGCATCAGTGTACTTCAAGAGGGGAACTCTCGGGTTCTTTTTAAGTGTCAACACAGGAAAAAAAAATAGGCCACACCTTAAAGCCTCTTTCTGATACAGTTTTCTGTGTCACTGTCAAACCCTGGCAAAAGAATTAAGTTACTAAGGAGGAATCATCAAGGGCCTGGTGACACTGTTGAAACCGGACACGTGTCTCCCCACTGGATCTCCAGGGTGCCCCACATCACGTCTATCTTCCTGATTTCTCCTTTTCTTCTTTTTTTTAAACTGCCGCTGTCATTTCTCAGGGTAGCAAGTGATTACACAGGGAGGTAGTGTTTGTGCTTGTGAATGTCGCTGTGCAGCTGGACAGGGAGGCTCAAAGGAATCCTTGTTTTAACACCCCAAGAGGAAGAGGCAACCAAACAGGGGACATTAATGTCCCCAAGTCTGCAGAGGTGGCTTCTTTGCTGCAGGAAGCTGAGTGGCTGGCAGAGACAGTGAGTGGGCGACACTGCATTCAAAAGCAAAGAGAGATGCACAGGGCTCCCGCAGACCTTGCATGCCAAGTCAAAAACACCTAACATGCACTTGGATTTCGCTGAGAAGTTAGATTATTGAAGATCTCCAGGGGCGTACATGCACATGTTGCAGAAAGACACAACACGCCATTTCCGGACAATGTGGTAAACTTACTGTAATCTTAAGCAATGCTTCTTTAAAACAGGAAGCGCCACTCAGCTGGTGAAGAACATTGGACAAAAGAACAGCTAGTGCCATTTTACTATAACTCAACACGCTGGCACGCCCACGTTACCTGCAGCGTTACCTGAGTTTTAAAGCCCCCATAAGACTTTTGTCGTAACCACTGCGTATATTTCTATATGTTTTTTTTGTATCTATTATGTATGCAAAGTACATATTTTGAAAATTCGCAGCAAAACCACCAAACGTGATGCTTACAGTCTACGGAGCAGCCGTCCTGTTACGTGGAAGAGCTGAAAGTTTCATTACATCACATGTTTGCAGGGGATTCCTCCCTTTGCTTGAACCAGGTTTCAATAAAACAGTAAAATAACTCCATCTGAGTTAATTAATCAATTCCTTTAAACAACACCTATCTTATTTTGACTGTGATACTGTCATGACCTCTAATATATATCGTTAATTAATTATTTCGCTTGAGAGACACCTGTAAAGCCTTTTCCCATCAGTTCTCTGTATTATATTGCCTCCTTCAGGCGTACTGCAGCAACTGCACATAAAGCCAGCACGATTCGTGAGTTGGCAGAAAACGGGAGTCAGCAGGTTACTTCTGAATCGAGACTCATATTCCCAGAATTCATGTTAGTTCCGCCTCAGTGGCGTATCGCCTTCTTCACCGCCTCTTTTCCTCCTGCTCTCCGTTATCCGCTGAAAGGAGTTGTGTCCCGGCGAGCAGCGTCCTGAAACAGCTTTTCCGCTGCCAGCTGCGGTTGCAGTGGGAGATGGATGAGAAAGAAAGCATGCTCAAGGATGCCAGATGGAGACAGGGGAGGTAGGGATGTGTGCATGAGCACAGTGTCTGAAGGCTGGTCACCGTTGCTGTGAGAGTGTGATGTGCTTTTCTCCCCCCCAGCACTCAGACTTCCAGATTTATTGTCTGGTGCATCCCTTCTGCCTGTCAGGAGGGGTGTGACACGGACGCTCCTGCAGATCCACTGTTTCAATCAAAAGCAACTGTTGATTTTCTGAAAAGATGGCTTTTCAAGGGGAAAGCTTATGCCATGCAAAAAATATTTTTGGGAGGCCTACATAGTTGATTCACAGCCAGCTGACAACATTGTGTCTAGATGCAATGCATTTTTTTCCAAGCTAAACTGCTATTTCTTTGCTTTTCAATGAATTATAAGATCCCTGAAATAAGATATAAAAATTAAAACAAATAAAAAATATCAATTGTCCTTACATCTATAGTACTGTTCACACTGATTGTTAAATTCAACCAGTCTGATCAGTCAACAGTTCAGGACCCAATGATAATGAAGTGATATTAAACATAAAAAGCAACAAATCCTTATATTTCACGACCAACGTTGCCAATTGTTTTACAGAGTAAATGAATAATAGATTAATTTACTGTGGAAATGAATGTGTTGTTCATCACTGAGTCAATTTCATTATGATTTTACCTGCTGGATTCTTCCCCAGTCACTGCTGAGTTCATCTCTTAAATGTTAAACCCAGGCAGCACTAAAACCATCTAGAGGCTGTTGATAGAGGTATTGCTTCAGATAAGTGACAGGGAAACTCAAAATAATAGGCTGGTAATGAATCACTATTCTTAGGGGAAGTAGGAAGGTTGCTACTTTACCACTGAAGCATAAAACTGTAATTTTATGGAAGAGTGTAAAAGATCAAAGAGCTAATTAAAAGCCAGACAAAATATCTGTGCAGAGTGTCTCGTTCAGTTATCGATTGGGCTGTAAGACAGCTTCAGTGGTGTCCACCACACTGAAAGTGCCAAGCTGTAAGTTGAGCTGTACTTTGATCCAACAGATTACTTGATTACTTACTTACAAGGATGAGAGTTATATAATATACAATTCCTGTAGTATAGTGGTGAAAATAATCCTTGATCAACAACGAGTCACTCAACAACACCTGCATGTCAGGCAAGAATCTAAACCAGTTCTTTGTAACAGATCAGTTTTCTCTCTTCAACTATTGTTTAAAGAACACAAGCGATGTGATGACACAACTTCTCAGCATAAATGTGGGCTATGAAGTATTTATTATGTTTTCTGCCATTTCATTTCAAGGCCACGTTTAAAAAAAATAAAATGAAAACATTGCATCCTGTCAGAGTTTTTTTTTGTATAGTCAAAGTTGGACTGTGTTGGGAAAGTTATGAACCGTAGTGGTTTAGTTATTTGTCTAACAAGTTAAATATTTTGAGTAGAGCTACAAAGTCCTTTAGGGTTGTGTCAGGAAGATCATCTGGCATAAAAATCTGCCAGATCAAACATGCAGTGCTACAATTGTGGCTCTTGGGGGGATCGCCCTAATGGGGCGATCGTGGCTCAAGGGTTGGGAGGTCGCCTTGTAATCGGGAGGTTGCCGGTTCGAGCCCTGGCTTAGACAGTCTCGGTCGTTGTGTCCTTGGGCAACCACCGACTGGTGGTGGTCAGAGGGCCCGGTGGCGCCAGTGTCCGGCAGCCTCGCCTCTGTCAGTGCGCCCCAGGGTGGCTGTGGCTACAATGTAGCTTGCCATCACCAGTGTGTGGATGACTGGATGTGTAAAGCGCTTTGGGGTCCTTAGGGACTAGTAAAGCTATACAAATACAGGCCATTTACCAATAAAGGAACAGCTGAAAGTAGCTTCCAAATTGCAAATTCTGATCAAAACACACAGATGAGCTTTATGACTAAAGATGTTTGGTGTCTAACTTAGCTATTGTTGTATATAAGTTCATTTTGATTAAAAGATCAATCAGCACTAAAACGAATAATGAGCCATATATGGTAAATAATATAGCAAATTTCTTGTAAGTGTGACTTGCAATACTTCAAACATAAAACAAAGAACTAATGCAACCTGCTCGTCAAGTGATGCAGATATCTGAATTTCCAAATAGCTCATGTTGGGCCCAGAAGATCTAGTATGATGTTAATATACTGATACACTATTTATCCCAAATGGTTTTCTTGTGAAGAGCAGCTATCAGAATCAGAATACTTTATTGATCCCTGGGGGAAATTATTTTTTTGTTACAGTGCTCCAGTACAGCTACAGTAACTTACTCACTTTGAAGAGCTGAGGTGTGCTTTTGTGTGCTCTTATTGCACGCTCCCCAAAGGCTAGTCCTCACCCCTCTTTCCTTTTATAGCCTCAGACATGTGGAAGAAGGGGAGGGTGATGGAGGGGGGCAGCCTGTGTGAAGGAGTGGCCCACTTCTACAAACATGGCGCCACGGCTGGATGTGAACGGTGTAAATGTGTAACAAGGTGCCTGCCCCTCCCTCATCCACCCTCCATCCCTCCTACTCTCATCTGCTGTTGGGGATACGATCCAAAGAGGAGAGAGAAGCCGGGGAGAGCCTTGCCTCCTTGTCACTCTCTCACAACACCGTGAGAGCACAGGACGCATGCTGTCCTCCAGTACACCCACACACACTAGCACGGAGAGTGAGAGACACTGAGGCAGAGTGCGAAAGAGAAAGAGGGGTACAGGAACGAGGAAACTAAAAGAGGGAGGGACATAGCAAAGCCAAATCCTGACGGGAGAAAACTGAAGGGTTTTCTGTTTTCTCCTGAGGAGCTGCGAATAACCCTCGGTGAAAGATGGCAGAAGGGGGAGAGGGAGAGGAGGAGATTCAGTTCCTGCGAACGGTAAGTCCTACTTACTTTCCTATTGTGAAGGACTAACCTGCCCATCTGTTTGTAGACGAGTTCTAGAGATTAGTGGATGGAGAGTGAAGTCACGAGTTATTAAAGAAAAGAAGTGAGAAGAGAAACAAAACTATTTTTTTTATGTAGGAAAATCATTTGATTTAACTTTCAACCAGTCCTCATATTCCATCATCAGTTTCATGGCGCTTTCAGTGTTTCCTGGACGAATGGTTTCTTCACTTGTATCCCTTTTGCTCTCCTGGCATCGAATTTTTTAAAACTCAGATTTTGTAGTTGCAGTTCACAGAGCCAAGTCCCGCTTCTGTATATAGTTGACTATTTTTACGCCGCCCTCATTGTGCCATGACCTGCTTATTAGTTGATCTCTTTAAACCTAATAATTGATTATTTCAGTTTCGTAAGAGCTCAGAAATACATTACTCAGTCATATTTAGATCTTTCCACAATGCACCGCATATTGTCTTGCATAATCTCTTTTAAATTATCTTCATAATCTTCTAGATTTAAGAATAGGTGGTAACAGAGTATGTGTGCATATGTGTGTGTGAGCACAGATAGATAGACAGGGGCTGGTGCATCTGTTAGCATCGTTATCTATTTATATCTAAGGAAAGTAGAGCCTGTCAGAGTGGGGTGAGAAGGCAGAGCAACAAGCTAGCCAGAGTTTGCAGGGGACAGCTGCCCAAAAGCTATACATCTTCCTTAGTGACGCAAACAGACAGAGTGTTGCGATAGCCACTTCACAGTTTAAAACCTGTAGGAGAAGACCCCCCAGAACCATCTGCACCAGCTGAGAAGGCAAAATAGGTCTTTATAACCACAATATGTGAGAAAACACTCAATGAAACTGGTCTAGATGTCTGTATTGATCACTGTTTTTTATTTGAATCCACACTGCTTCTATCACTGCAACCTAAAACTTACCAACTTATATTAGGACCTACAAGAGATCTGGGCAAAATGTTTCCCAACCCCTTTCCTTTTACTTTATGTCAGCTGGGATAAACTCCAACCCCTACAATCATAAATTAGATGAAATATGTTTCCTGAACTCCCAATTAATGCTCAGTGCAGGGAACCTATTGTTAATTCTTCTCGTTATATCTTTGCCTGTGTGAAACGTAATAATTCCTTCGAAAAATTCATTTAGATATCGTATATTATTTTCACTGACACATATATTATGTGTCAGTGAAAAGTAATACTGACTTTTGAGCAGACTGTTTCCAGACGCTTGTGTGAGCTATCAAAGTGTTTCACTTGGTTTTCCTTTGCAAACAGCTTTAACAAAAACACTGCAGTGAAATGTGTTTCTGCTAGTTTGTGTAATTGCTATCATTGCTGAAATGTTTACCTAAGTGACACTGAATCTGTTTCGATGTGAATACCAAAGTGCAAGTACAAGTATAAAAGAGCGTAGACAGAGGCATACAGAACAACCAAAAGCAAATTATTGATGGACAGGATTCATTTCAAGCTTGTGAAGCCAGCTCACAATAACCACAAGAATTACAGAGTAACACAGCTGTTGCTGTCTCAAAAAAATGTTATTTTCTATCTTAAGAAACTTACAAATGAATTGCAAGCCACACTTTGAATGCCTTCAGCAGGTTTGTCATTTGGTCCAAGAGGATCAGTTAGGATGAAACTATAGAACACCAACACTTCAAAAGAAAAATAAATAGTGTAGCTCTCTTTGAATTATTAATGTCTTGTGGACTTCAATGGGTTTATCTTTGACACTAACAGTGTCAGGGTCAGAGGTTCTGTCGACATTTTTTGCAGGAATACAGTACTAAAAATGTTGGTGCTCATGGCGCTGTTAGGCCTTTGGATTAAAGCATCCACCAAATGTTTCTGGTTATTACTCTTTTAAATACATGGGAGGCATTGTGTGAGTCAGCTGTCTCACTCTGTTGGGGTAGTTCCCTTGGTTATGTTGGAAGTGGGAGATGTGAAGAAAATGAAGAGAGAGCACAGAGGAGGTTTTAACTCACCTGGACCAGCTGGGCAGCAGATTGTAGCTATGTCCAATGTTATCTTTTTGCCGTTATGTAATGAGACATGAAGGTTCATAGCCTGCACGTCAAGGCTTTCTTTTGAGCTCAGGGTTTTGGCTTATACCTAGAAAATACTTCTGTAAAACAATTTCAGGCAAATGAGCAAAGTCAACCTTTAAAGTTAAGAGAAATGCAGGTAATTATTTTCGTTATGAGCTAGCTGTTTAAGATATTAGTTCAAGTAAAGCATAAGTTATATCTTACTAACGCCTGTAGGTCATAGAAGTAAAATTTTGGGACTCACAAGTAATGTGTTATATGCAGTTACGGTTAACTTGACTGCCGGTGTTTTTTTCTCTTTTATTCAAGGTCCTAATTTTATAAAGTTCAAATGCCCCCTCATGTCCATCATCGGGACTACAAGTCATAATTTGGACTTCCCTACTCCCCTGTGGAAATCACTGAACCCTTTTGTTGTTTGTTTATTAAAGCAGCTAAAAGAAAAAGCATTGTAATCTCATTGGTCCCTTTGTTTTTATCATTTTCTCTGTTACTCTATTGTTTTTCACCCCTGCTGGGAATCCTCCAAGTAACAAGAAAAGCCGTGGGAGTTTTAGCGTAAGGCAATGCATTTAGTGCTGCATTTAGTGATTTGGGGGTTAGGGGTGGGGGATGTTTAATAGTGAGGGAGGAAAAGAAGACAAGATGAGATCCGTTAAATTGTAAATGCTGTTCAGTGTGGGACACGGGGAACACTTCAGCACATCTCCAGTGACTGTTTTTACATCACGAAAAGCCACTTATAGATTACTCAGCAGTCCTTCTCTATTTGGTTCTGGTTTATGGTGTTCTTGTAATACAGCCCTGGCCTGTGACTCATACAGCGGTGACTGATCGCAGTGTGGCTTGAATAGTTGTACATTCAGAAGTGAGCTTAGCCTTTCCACCTGCTCTGCAGTAGCAGGTTATTTAAAATCGGTCTCCACTCAAACAAAGTGGATGCCCTTCGGTGAACTACAGGTATCTCGTACTCAGCCTGCCCCCTAAAAAATGTGCAAGCACTTCAGCCCCCGCATTTACTGTCAGAGCAGAGACTGTCTTTACTTGCAGTAGCTAGCAGACTTTTCTTTTCTCTTCAGTGGTAGCCACAGCCTGCACTGATGTCTCACATAAACGTGAAAGATCCCAGACAGCGGTGCTGTTTCTCTGTTGGTGAAACTAAAAGCTGTGTCACTGTTTCACGATGCCACATTTGCCATTTTAAAGCACACAAGCAAGCGAGTTTAAGGGGCAGTCGAGTTCCAGTCTATAACAGCAGTTTCTTTTTATAGTGTGCCACTATAAGTGCACACGTTCAGGAGGGAGAAACCAGAGGAGCCAGTGTCCTATTTGCCAGCATCCTTTGGGAGAAGTGGTATGTGTACATGTGTAGACATGGGTGTCTTTCTCTGTGCATCAAGCGAACAGAGACACTGTACATTGTTTTGACAGTTATGACATTTACGGTCAATACAGGCCTGAATATCGCCTTTAAACCAGAACACTATGGGCTGTTGAATTATGTTTGCAGTGAACACTGAATTGGTATTTTGCTGGGTAAAAGGAGAGAGTTAAGAAATCCTCTAAAACAATAGATTGTTTTGTAAGTCATTAAAATGTAAAAAAAAATAAAAATAAAGATATTGTTGGGAAAAAAAAACAATAGATTGTAACTATAAAATCAAGGCCTTTGTTTTTATCTTTATAATTTTCATTTTTATTCATCCATCTATTTTCCTCAGCTTATTCAAGCCAGGGTCATGGGGGGTGGGGGGGGGGGGGGGGGGGGGGTTACTCATCTGCAGATGAGATGAGGCTGACTGAGGAAGGCCAAAACTGTTGATACATATTTTGTTTGATGGTGTTCCTGTATAACTGTACTGAGATACGGAGTCTCCATATTTCACCCTGAACGACTGTGTCCCTTCTCTTTTGATATCTCTCTCTCTTTTCTAACACACACACATACACTGAGCACATCTGGGAGCTACAGTAGCAGCAGATATTGTACTGACAGCAGATGACAGACGGGGTAATGGGGATAGGGAGAGTGCAAGCAAAACACCGCTTTAGAAGTGCTGAGCCTAGGAGATAACCACATCCACATTGGAATAGCAACACATATAAAGCTGCTCTCTCTCACACACACACACACACACACACACACACACACACACACACACACACACACACACACACACACACACACACACACACACACACCCAGCACCTGTCATTCTGCCTGCTTTGGTCACAGCAGTTTACACAATAAACAGGTGGTCCGCTTTGCTCTTGGGCACGAGACAGACATAGGGGTGTGGGGGGTTCTGTACAAGCGTTGCAAAGTGACACAACTGTCTTGTTATGCTTGTGTGTGTTTGTTTACACTTAAATAGTCCAAACAAAGTGAAGTGAGGGGAACTGTAAAGAGTTAAATACTTACAAACTTAAGGCAAACACAACTTGTTTTGGCATTGCTATGCCTCATTCCAGTTGTTATCATACAGCCTGTATTTAACCAAAAAACAAAAATAATGTCTTCTACTGTTCTGTAGCTGGTAAACAAATAAACCGAACACTCCTAATACTTCATATACAGTCATGGATATATTCTAGTTCATGGTATAAAACTCAATAATCAGACACATGCTGTTAGAGACTGTATTCATAACGCACACATCAAAGCTGAATCTGCATTTATGAGTTGTTACGTCATCATTGTCTAGCACTGTATCACAGTTTAACAACATAACCCATTTTAACAGGAAAACATTGTAGAACCAGTGTCATTGTGATAGATTACATTAATTCTGTCATTGAATATCTTATAGAAATGAATGGAACATAGAAGCATGGTGTGCAAATGTTTAGTGTTTTTGTCTTTTCAGTCCTTGTATTTTTGGGTATTTTGCTGTATGTTCATTTTTAACATGTAACACTTGTCTTGTCATCTTGCTGTGCCGTGACTCTTAATGCTGCGTGTAACTTCAAAATTTCACATCTGTCTTACATTGGCTTGCTGATCAGCAAAATATTTTGCATAGACTTAAAGCAAATGAACTTTTTTGAAGAATGGAACATGGATTTAGGCCAGCTAAAATAACTGATTTATATAAAATTGCTTTCCATTCATTTGCTAATGTCTGTCAGGATTATCATCTTTCAAAGGGCAGAGGCAGTTTAGCGTCATTTCTGGTAGTTTGTAGCTGTTTTTCTAACCTGGATGAAAATAAAGCCTGTGTGGGCTTTCAAAACTTTTATTTAAAATTCAACTTAGATCTTCCTGAGCACTGGATTTGAGAGTTAACACAGCTTTAGCTAAGTTGTGTTTTCTAAATGTGCAACCCACTAAGCTTTTAGAGAATTTGCAATGATTAATTACTGCCTGTCATCTAAACTAACATCTCCAGTAGCTCTAATATAAACTGCTTTTTTGTAACATTAGTTTAGGTTTGTTTTCCTTCTTCTTTATGTTCTTCAGTAGCAGAAGATGTCTGCTAGTTTCCTATGTGTTCAGTATCTTGCCTGTGAGCAAGAGAATCTCTTTTGGCTCTTTCTTCAAGTAAGACCTCCAAGTATCTGCTGGTCAGCAGAAGGAGGGAATGGGATAGTGACAGGTGCAGCCAACTAAAATAGGAGTGGAGTGGAAGGGGAAGGCCCAGAGCAGGGTTGGTAGAGGTAACGGAGAAAGAAGGAAAGGGATGAAAGGACAGAGAGAATAAAACGGGTGAGAAATGCACATTGAAACAAATAGCTTAGAGAAAATTAGTAAGAATAAAAGAGAAAGCTCTTAATGTTCACAACATTGCGTCCCGTCTATTATGAAAGATTTATCTGCAATAGTTTAATGTAGCATAACAGCTTCCCTGCCTTTGTTCTTTGCCTATCTCAGCTAACTTTCATTCTTTATGAGCTATCTGCAAAACCAAGTCATCATTCCACATTAGATATCTCACCTAAAGCAGACACATACATTTACAGCATTGTAATTACTCCTTAGATCACTGCATCAATAGGAAGTTTCTTATTTTTCCTGTCATTTCTCTTCTGACCTGTAATATTTACTCTGCAGTTGTGTAAAAATGGGTTTAATGCTTAGTATCCCACTGTCAGCCAATATGCTTTTCTCTAATGCTGCAAATACAAAAAACAGCTCAGAGGAGGAAGCCTCTCACTTTAGCAGATGGAAACATTTTTTGGTATTTCCAATTCACCTAGGGAGGATTTAAATTTGCTCTAATGTGGTGCTAACTGAAAGGGAAAGAAGCTTCGCATTTAAGTAGATATTGTAATGTGTGCATGACTTTCTCTGAATCTTTTCAATCAGTGTTGAATGACGTTTATGATGTTTCACTATCGAGTGTCATACAAGTATTAACACCGTAATATAGTTAGAGGAGTTATATGTACCATTAGCAGTAAGAGAAAAAGAAAAGAAACTTCTGTTGAGCTGTTTAACGACAAATTGAGATTTGAAAATTTTTCTAAAATTCACACAGTTTTTCAAAGAAGGTACAAAGTAGGATGAGCCAAACCATAATGGATTACTTGCCACAGCTCTTCTGTAGATTTGGCCACTCTCATTTGGTTCTGTGTCTTCATGTAAGTGCACAATGACTCAGATCAGGGCTCTGTGGGGGCTATACCATCTGTTAATAGAGTGTTTTTCTTATTCTTGCTGCTGAAGAAAGTTCTTAATTAATCTGCTTGCAGGTCTGGGGCTGCAGTTTCACATGCTGCAGATTGAGTTTAGGTCAGATGCCTCCTAATGATATTATGCTGTGGAGAAGAATCCCATAAATCCAGATACTTCCAAAAAATGCACTTAAATATTTTTTTAACCCACTTACAGTTAATCCCAGAAAAAAGTGCAACTGATGCTATGACATGGTTTCAGAGGTGTTATGGTAAATTATAGGGTTTTTATCTGGTGAGCACTGTATGCAGCCTAACACAGCTGTCAGACTCGATGATTGATTTCACATCCTCAGCTTTCACAGACCTGAGAAGATATTGGAAAAATAAAGATTTCGTCCTTTTTTAAGTCTAAATTCAAGAGTTTAAAGACATAACTGCTTATACATCAGAATATAAATATACATATTGAATATTTGATTTTATATATAATTTTATATATAGTAACACATACTACATATAATAGTAGTATGTGTTTCTTTAGCACCGATGTGTAAAAATACTACTACAATTTCATTGTAGTATTGTACAAAGTATGAAACTTTGTATAAAAGAATGAGAATAAAGAGTGAAACTTTAAACTTTGAGTGAAATGTGCAATAAAAGTCAGGGAGAACAGGAGAAGGATGTTTGGAAGCTTTAATTTAATTTAAAACCCTGTGAGTTCTACTACCCCTCTGTTAGACAGCTGTGACGAAGGATGCTGATTGTGCACCTGCATGGTCTCTCCCAGTATTCAAAGGGAAACCCCATCACTATTCTCCCCTCTGGCTTATTGAACTGTTCCTCTCCTCCACCCACATATTGAGTAATGTGCTGTCCCTCACTCTTTTTATGTCTACAGGAATATAATCAATAGCCTGGGGTGTCCTGCATCAGCACAGTTAAATGGGAGCATTGGACAGAAATCTAGAGCCATAAAGAAAGAATGAATATGTTATCTGTTTGCTAATGATTCGATTAAAGGACAGGTTTTCAGTAGCATAGATGTAGCTGTGTAGCATAAAAGGCAGAACTAGTTTGTTGCTGCTGAGCTGCTGATTCTGATGTGAGAAACCACTTGACTCAGTTGGATGAGTGTGTGAGTGTAATTTCTAAATATATAACTAGAATTCAGTATAAAAAGAAGTTTTTTTTTATAAACGTGTCTATAAACCCACTTGCTCCTGTCTCACAGTCCCTTTGTGCTGAATTAAAGCTGATCACCTGCTAGTGGAAAATGGTCAATTTACCAGCAGTTAGAAGTGTAACTTTGTTGCAAGTGTTGACGTCATTGTATCGGACATACCGGTGTAAAGATGTCCCAAATAACCCATAAACTGTTAAATCCCAGATAAACTAGGCCTATATCTTACACTTGGGGACCTGCGGTGTGTCAAAGATGCTGTTGCCCCAGCTGTAATTTAAGAACATCCTCTATAAACAGTCACTGTCCACAAACCAAACAAACCAAACAGTGACGCACCGCCGCGGCCACAGCAATATTTTTCCCAGCTTTGTTCACAGATGTTCTATTACACCTGGTTCCCTGATTGTGGCTAATCTCTTAGTTTAGGAGATCATGAAAGGATTAGAGGGAGCAAATATCACTCACCATTTTGCATCTGTTTGCTTGTTTACTTCCTGTCTGCCGCGGGCACCATGCCTGCTTTTCTGGGGAATCCTTGGCTATCCTCTGTCTGCATGTGCACCATTAGAGGGCCCTAGAGAATATACAAAGGTGTCTGCTTTCACTATCTGTGCTTGTGGCTGTAAATCTCTGGTGCAATACATACTTCTGTTGGTGCTATTAATGCTCACTAGTTGGTTTGTTTGTTTGTCTGTCTACTATTTTCGTTCCGTTTGTCTTAACTTCTCCTTTTAACCTCAAATATCCTGATACTTCAGCTGCCAAGTCCTAACATGGTTTGGCTGTAGCCTTACAAGCAGCATTTGCATGAGGCATTAAATGTGTTTTATGTTTTTATGTGGCTCAGGTATAAGTTCAGTGGGTCAGATGAGTAATAATCATGACATCCTGACTTCCACTCAGTGAATCCTAGCTGTCTTGGTCCCATCAGATATGGTCACAACAGATGAACAAATAATCAGAAGTTGTGGTTGGTGTACAATTAACTGTCAGGTGCACATCTTCCAAATCCTTAAAGCTGCCTCTATTAATAACTGTGTGAGCTAAGCCTGTGGGTTTGTGTGTCAGCTTTTCACGTGGTCAAATTGGAAGTGATTCACACTGTGTGACTTCTGGAAGGACACTGCCCTGTAGCTGCTGATACATTTGACTTAGGAGTATTATAAATGTTGGGGAAAGTTGGTTTCTTATCTTCACTGTGTCACAAATGACTTTTCCACAGTGTGGCGGGGCTTTGGTGTTTATTCTGTTCCAAAGTCCCAAATATTAGCTAATAATCATCATTAACCACTTTCAAGAACATGTTCACAAAATACTAACGCACAAAAAATAACACAAATTGAAAAACTGATAAAGAAAACAAAAAAAGTATTCTTTCTATACAAACTTTAGTCCTTGCAGTCCTCTAGAAAATCCTGTTTTTTTTTTAGATCATGACTGCAGAGGTAGAAGCTGTGTTTGTCTACCATGTGGGGCAGCGGCTGTTGAAATAGATTAGAAGCCAATGAGCAGGACTGCTGTATAATTGTAGGACATACAGTGTGTATGGTTGCCACCTGATCACTCAACAGTAAACCACTTGGTAACTTTAGTCTTTCAGACTCTTATTAGGTCAGCCCTATCTGCTTAATGAGGTTTGAGTATTTGTGCACTGGCCTCAAAACATGATCGCTTTAGACAGTTTAACCCTGACTTAGAGCTGTTTAGACCTTGTAGCCTTATTGTCGTTCTGTAATGCTGGCTTTAGAACAGGTATACTGAGTCGATAAAGATGCATGTCATTGTAGTGCGTGCAGGTACTGGTCTGAATCTCAGCTTGGTGCTGTGTAGGTAGATATTGTTGTTGCACAAGGGAGACAAAAAAAAATCTTCCAAATCCAATTTTGTTTCCTGATACTTCTGAGGTTTAAAAGTCAGGTTAAAAAAAACTGTGCGAGCCCTGTGCAGTTTTAGTAACTCTTGACTTGCATTGAGTGCTGTTGCTCATGTCTGCAGTGAAAGAGAGAGGACACATTGCTCCACTTTTCTGAAGTGCAGAGCAGGCAAAGCAAGGAAAGGACAGAGAAGACATTTCTAGGCTGAGGAGATGATAGATGATAGCTCAGCCAAAGGAAGAGGGGTCACTTTTCAGCCAAAGAAATACTCGAGGCCTCTGGGCATAAGAGATGAGTAGATGTTATGAGGTCACAGCTCTGCATCGTTTTCCATTTTCCTGTTATATGCTAAGCTATAAACATAGATCTGCAAAATCCTTTCCTGCCTTTGACCTCGCTTCAAAGGCCCTGCTATTTTTCTAACAGTAAGTCATGACACATTACAGCTGCAGAATCACCAGGGTGAGACAGCGAGCACTTCAAGAAATGAGAAGACAGAATGATACATTACTTGTTAGACGAGAGGGGAGAAAAGTCAGGGATCCGTCCAGAGCTGTAGAGGGGATAGTATTCAGGTTAAATGATGGAGCCACTTACATAATGACTGAGTAGAAGAAACAGCTGAGAATTTTGAGTGTCAGGTGTGAGGTTCACATGCGAGGGGGTGTTTATTGCTGTATTTACAACAGTCTCTGCAGCGTCCAGGCATTGACGAGGAGCAAACAAATTACTCACTGTTAGCATTCTGCCCATGGAATAGAGGCACATCTAAATATTGTGCCATACCTCACTAAAAGGAGCTGTTTAAATTCTGCTGAAAGCTCATATCCAATTAATCCTTTACACATTCACAATTCAAATTTCTCAATGTGTACATAAGATCTACCTATTTTAGTCATGTTATTGTTGTGGTGATGGATTTAAACTAAGATTGATTTGAAAAGTTGTTATTTATTCATGCAATAGTTTCATAGCTTCAAAGTGCACTAAATTATTGCAGGTTTAGCATTCGCTGTGATAGATTATCTACTTAAAGCAACAGATTAATTAGTGGTAAAGTCATAAAACATACTAAATCAGAGGGTTTTTCTCTAAGTGTACTAGTCATTTTTACTTCAGTCACTGTGTACTCTACAGCAAGTGTCTATTTGAAATGTGCTGTAGACAAGTTTTCCTTTTTTGCACTTCTTGCAGAGAATTTCAGTTCAGTCAATAAAAGGTCAGCATTGTACAACAGAATGCCTGCAATATCAAGTGAAAACATTGTTTTTAATAAAAAAAGAAATACCTAAAAAAACAACCTGGCAAGCACAACTGCAACAAACATGTAAGAGAAAACTGTAGTTGAATAAGTCATGTAAAATGATGCATCCTAAAATTAAAAGAACAGTGAATAAGAAATATCGATAACAGTTTGTTTGTTTGTTTACTGAGTGCAGGATGACCAGGTAGTTCTGCAGTGCACTGCCTCCGTCCTGAAGGAACAGATTAAACTGTGTCTCTCCTGCGAGGGCTTCGGGAACCGTCTCTGCTTCCTTGAAACCACATCCAACGCTCAGGTGAGATTCTGTTACCCATTCCTCCCTTTCCCTTGTGCATCCACTTGCTTGTTTGTTTTTTGAACAATTTTAATTTACCTCTCTATTGTTTATGCATTTGCAGAATGTGCCCCCAGACCTGGCCATATGTTCCTTCATTCTGGAGCAGTCTCTCTCAGTCCGTGCTCTGCAGGAGATGCTGGCCAACACCGTGGAGATGACCGAGGTGGGGGTCATAACTAAAATAATAAAATAATGAAACTAGTAGAGGATATATAGAAATATATTGAGAGGGTGATTCATAAATGTAAGAGATTCATGGAGTGCTAAAAGGAATGCGACTGATGAAAGGCACACTAAAGAAATATACTTAGTTATGAAGATTTTTAAGGTCTCTCTGAATGCAAAAATGTGTATATTCTGGATGCAATTTTACTGCCTCTGTCACTGTCCATCTTACTGTCACCAGACAAAAGTTGTCACATTCAGCTGGAATTGCTAACGTCATTGTGTTTGCAATTTGTTGTGTGCAGTTGTTGAGCATAACTTTTCTGTGTCGTCTCCCACTACTGCCAAACCTATATGGCAAGAAAAACGACAACACTTTTGAAAGTCTGCATATGAAATTGACTCTATTTCCACCATGTCAACAAGAAGTACCCAGCCAAGTTTAACAACAAAATAGATGCAGCAACCCTCTAACAATTTCCAGTCTGTTTTACTTGATGCACAACAGCTAACATTAATACGGATAAATAATTTTTACCTCATACCTTATTGCAAAGTTGGCTGTTTCTAACAGTATATGAATTAAGAAACCGTTGACTACATCGTTCTGTATGTACTTAAAAACATCCTGGTTCAGAACACTTTGTTTCCAGTCTGAGACTGAGAGATCCTCGACATGTCTCTGTTTTAGACAGAGAGAAATAAATTTGCAGTTTATGTGGGTCAGACTGTTTAGTAGCGCGTGCCAGTCCTGTCTTAATATGTAGGTGGTATTTTTCTGCTCCATCACAGATGGAGCTTTCAAAATGAATTTAAAAAGTTCACAGTTGGAGATATTATGAACCAAATTCCTTCAGCCTACATAACCACCATCAATGGACTTATTTTTGGTGTTTATTTTATTATGATTTTGTTACTTGCCATCTGATACCCGCTCCCCTTCCCTTCTTGCTCTTTGCAAAGCAGGCAGTCGATTTGGACAAATGGGTATGTCTGTTAACGTGTGTTATTTCCTGTAATGTGTGTCCCAACCAACCTGGCAACTGTCCTTGTTCCTGTCATGTTGGCAAGTGGGTGTCCTAGTGAATGAAATACGTAGTGCTGTATCATTTACACATCTCGGTTTGTATCAGTTAAGCTCTCACCATAAGTAGGTGATTGTCATGAACACCTGTGTATAGCTTTTAGCAGCTGGTGGAGTTCAAGTCCACTGTCTCTGTGCTGAGCTATTAAAAACAGCACTGTTAAGCATAAAAAAGTAAAGTTTTAGGAAAAGATTAGATTTTTTTTCCACAGTTTTGAAGCAAGAATAGAGCACAGCATTTTTTCTAATAATTAAACTTCAATCTATCCCACAATATGAGACATAGCTACAAGGCATCACTCATTTGCATTTTGTGCAAAACGCAGCCCATTCATCATAATTATTATTTTACCTTGCTTGATGTTGCTCATTTGTTTTAGATCATTGTTCTTTGTGAGTCTTAAAAATTGACCTGTTATGCTTTTCTTTTTCCCCCCCTCATACTTCAGTTGTGGATGCTCATACTAAACATGGCCAAACATTCAAATAATAAGGTCGTATGTAAAGACAGTCCCCGGAAACAGAACACTCAGGATTCTCAGGATCTGGTCTGTCAGAGTTTTTTCTACACTTAGATGTGTATGATGCAAGAGGAGACATCCTTAACATGGTCATGTCAAACAGACACTTCTCGCAAAGAGCACATAAGCCCCATCCACATGCTGTTAAAACCACCCAGACAATCTGAAGAAAGCTGCCTTAAAGGGAGCGCGGCTTTAAAGGTGGAGGAGCTACAACAGTGGGTGAAAAGGGGCTGAACCAAAGCCCTGTGTGAGCCCACTCTAGCAGTCAAACAATAAAAATGAAGAGCTGGAAATGAGCATAACAGGTCCATTTTTATAACACATCCCAGTTCTCCTTTTATTCACAACATGTTATCATATTGATAAAAAAGATTAATTCATTATAAATGTACACACTTGGGTTTACTATCAAGGCATTCTGATCCTTGAAGGTTTTTGTAAGAGAAACTTTTGGTTGTTTTTGGTATTTTTTTCATTTTCAGATGATTACCAGTTAAGTATGCTTTTCACAATTTAACTACAATGGGCCATTTTGATTAGTATACAATCAAAATATCAGTTAGCACATCAAAAAAAACAAAAAAACAGTGTTGAATCTTTGATAAGACAGGTGAATGAAAGCTGATACAGCTGAGGCAATGATCTTAAGCTAGCTTTAAGAGAAACTATTTCAAGCCTTTTATTAGCTGCATTATGACTAGTCTAGACAGTTCCTGCTTCACAGGAGTTGAAAGATGTGGAAGAGCCAGGCTTCCCTACTGATGAACAAGAGGATGAGAATAGAATGGCATGCAGCCCAGCAGAGGTTCCCACCAACATATGTCAGGGATGGATGGAGAAATTGGACACCCCAGAGCTGCGGACAGGCCTAGCTCCTTCTTAACACACGCACTTGGGGATAAGGCCCACAACACAATCGCCAACACAACACCTGTCCTAACCAAGCCTCGTGCTAATGCTAATGCAGTTTAGAGCTGTTAGCATCATTCTAACACTTGACATACCTGCCCCTAACTCATCTCAGTGGATTATGGGTGCTAAACCCTTAATAAAGGTTTAGTCTTATCTTCCTGTCAGCACCCCTAAATGTTAAATGTTGCGCTTGTGTTTGAGACTATAACCTATGGTGACTGACATTAGGGTTTAAATAAATAAATTGGGCAGGTCACTATTGGTTAATATAAACTTGTGACTAAACTAGACATATTGTTTACATAAATTGAACACATCTGAAAGACAAGATACATATTATTGATCCTAATAGGATGTGTACTTTGACTGAAAAGTCTATGCACCATATACAGGATCAATGAATTCAACAAAAGTTGCTACATATAATGGACAATATAAAGGACAGGCTTAACTGAATAGAGCTTAAAGATCTTTAGTACATTCATTTTCAGTTATTGAAAGTTTCAACCAGCCTCTAATCTTTTCTTCTGACCTTTGAACCTTTAAAAATGTGTCGTTGTTTCCCCCCATCAGGTCAATGTGTTTGTTAAAGTATACAGTCACTTGTGTTGATTTGGCCTGTTAAGTATTTTTTTTTCTCACCTCAGTCGTCCCAGGGTGGAGGTCACCGCACTTTACTGTATGGTCATGCCATCCTTTTGAGACACCACCACTCAGGCATGGTAAGGCTAGAAATGAGCAAGAAATAAATGTAAACCTGTATAAGATGTCCTCAAATGCTCTAATTGGAGTCATGTCCTCTATAAAAATCTCTCCAGTACCTGAGCTGTTTGACTACATCTCGGTCCCTCACGGACAAGCTGGCCTTCGATGTAGGCTTACAAGAGGATTCCACCGGTAAGGGAAATGCAGCAGAATACATTTTAGGCCTGGTATTAGCTCATTATTCTCTGGTGCTATTGTTATTGCCAACATGAAAGCTACTGACAAAAATAGTCAGCAGTTTATATCCACTTTGTTGTTGGGCTACAGGATATAAGCAGTGATTGTGCAGTATCAGCATGTTGTTACCAAACACAAGTTATCTGTTATATTTTTGGAAATAGCTGTTTTTTTCTTACTCTTGTTGAAGGTGAGGCATGTTGGTGGACTATTCATCCAGCTTCTAAACAAAGGTCAGAAGGTGAAAAGGTCAGGGTGGGTGATGACCTCATCCTTGTCAGTGTGTCCTCTGAGAGATACCTGGTACGACTGCTCCTTGTTTTGCACAATGATGGAAACATATACACAGTATGTCTTTTTTAATCGTCTTCTTCTCTTCTGTCCCCAGCATCTGTCCTACGCCAGTGGAGATCTCATGGTGGACGCTTCCTTCATGCAGACTCTTTGGAACATGAATCCAATTAGTTCAGGCTGTGAACTAGCTGAGGGTACAAACCTGCTTTAAAAAACTCTGTCTCTTCCCTGTCCCCGTAAAAATAAACATAACACAGAATGGATGTTTGTTCCTTTACACAGGTTATTTAACAGGAGGTCATGTTCTCAGGCTTTTCCATGGCCACATGGACGAATGTCTGGCCATCGCTACACCAGAGGAAGGAGAAGAAAAGCGCAGGTGAGAATATAGGAACGCTAAGTTGCTCTTAGTAGAACAACTTCTTGTTAGTGTGATACCATGTACATACTGTATGTGTGCGCCCACTCTGCCACAGGATGGCTCATTATGAAGGCGGTACTGTGTGCAGTCAGGCTCGATCCCTGTGGAGGCTGGAACCCCTCAGAATCAGGTGATTATCTCCTCAAGGGAGTCATGTGACACACATTAGTTGGTTGAATTGCTGGGTAAGGTAAGAATAAGGAAGAGCAACAAAAATCAAAATATAGTAGTGAATGAAACAGTTTAGTTGGCTTCTTTATAGTTTTTTTCTTTAACTTTGTGCAGTTGGAGTGGTAGCCACATGAAGTGGGGACAGTCTTTTCGTATTCGCCACATCACGACGGGCCGGTACCTGTGTCTTGATGAGGAAAAGGGCCTCTTGGTGGTCGATCCCGAGAAGGCGAACACCAAACTGTCTGCTTTCTGCTTCCGTGCTTCAAAGGTCAACATTTTAATTTGAATTTCTCAGTGCACTTGGATAGTCATAGTTAATATACGTGATTTCTTCTCTCATTGACTTCAGTTTTTTTCTCACGTACTGTCCTTTTCTCCCCCCGAGCAGGAGAAGGTGGAGGTGGCTCAGAAGCGTGATGTTGAGGGGATGGGCATTCCAGAGATTAAGTATGGAGAGTCCATGTGCTTTGTCCAGCATGTGTCTACAGCCCTGTGGCTCACATATGCTGCCCTGGATGCTAAAGCTGCTCGTTTGGGAATGATGAAAAGGAAGGTAATGATCTATCCTGGGAATAAAAGTGAGATACAAACCCAATTCTGAAAAAGTTGTCACACTGTGTAAAAGATAAATAAAAGCATGATAATTAGCAAATATAAAAATATTTCATTCACAGTAGAACACAGAAAACATGTCAAATGTCTAGTTATTTTAAGAACAATATGAGCTCATTTTGAATTTGATGATAACAGCACACCTCAAAAGATTTGGCAGATGGAAAACAAAAGGTTGGAAAAGTAATTACTTTGAAAAAACAGCTAAATTAACATTTTGCAACTGATGTTAACTGACAACAGGTCAAAGAGCATCTTAGAGAGATACAGAATGACCAATCTGCAAAAAAACGTTCCTAAACTTAAAATTGTGAATATATTGAATGTTTCATCATCCTCAGCACAGAATAGAATGTAAAGAATAGAATAGCCATTTATTGTCATTGTAAATGTGCAATGAAATTGTGAGTGCTCCACACCAACTGTTGTGAGCCTAGAGGTGTGGGACCTGATTGACCTGAGGCGTCTAGAGGGTAGTGATGTCAAACATGTGGAGTGCGGGGTGCAAGGGGTCACCTGTGATGGCCCTGGTTTTCCTGAGACAGGAGGATCTAGCAATGGCCTCCAGGGGTGGGAGAGGGCAGCCAATGATTTTTTGGGCAGTGCTAATTACCCCCTGGGCTGCCTTCCTGTTCTCAGTTGTGGTCGTTGCATACCAAACACCCAGTACATAATATCATCAAAAGATCCCAAGAATTTGGAGAAATCTGTGCACACTGGATAAAACCAAAAATCAGTATTGGATGACTGTTTTGTTTGGGCCCTTGGGCAGCACAGCATTAAAACAGACATGATTCTGCCATAGAAATCAGTGCATAGGCTCAGCTCAGGAACATTTCCAGAAATCAGGTTAAAGATCTATTATACGAAGAAGAAGCCACATGTGAACATGATCCAAAAACACTTCCATCTTCTCTGGGCCATTTAAAATGGACTGGGGTAAAGTGGTAGACTATTCTGTGGACGAATCAAAAGTGAAAATTCTTGTAAAACCTGGATTCCACATCTGGATTAATTTGGCTTGTGGAAGATCTTTCTTGTTATCACCACACAGTTAGAAAGGCTGGATCTTTGATGATATGGAGCTACTTTACTGCATATTCACAGCTTGTAATCTGGAAAAGCACCATCAATGCGGAAGAGTCCGGGTGCTGGCTTGCCAGCAGTCCAGACATTTGTCAGATTTTAGTATTGTTTACCTGCATCTGTGTGCTTTAATGTTTAATGTGAAAATAAGTAAATATTGATAATGGCAAACCTTTTTAAGGTTCTTAAATCTTTTTTCCTACATAAGTACCACCAATGGAAAATAATGTTTCCAGGTTATTCTGCACCAAGAGGGCCATATGGACGATGCCTTGACTGTGTCCCGCTCTCAGACTGAAGAGTCACAGGCTGCTCGAATGATTTACAGCACCACAGGCCTCTTCAGGCAGTTCATCAAGTAAGTTTATATGTTTTCAAAATGTGGATGAGTGGAAACTCTTTTTTGCAGCAGGATGCAGTCATATAAACCTATTATTAAATTTTATTTGTTCTTTCAGTGGATTGGACTCCCTCAGTGGGAAGAACAAGTCACCAGGGACAGGATCACTTCCTCTGGAGTCGGTCATCCTCTCTCTTCAGGATCTCATCTTCTACTTTCGCCCACCTGAGGAGGAACTGGAACACGAAGAGAAACAGACCAAGCTCCGCTCTCTCCGCAACCGGCAGAACCTCTTCCAGGAGGAGGTAATCAGCATGCTGCCATCCAAACCTCTTGCTCTATGAGTGCAAGAAATAATTTCAGTGTTATATTCAGAATAAAGGGGAATATTATTTTTTATTCAAAATAAGTTTAAATGGATGTGAACGTGACCTAAACTCTCAGGTTATTATTATGAATCCTGATGTTTTTATTTTTGTTTTCAACCCCAGGGAATGATAACCATTGTGCTGGAGTGCATTGACCGCCTGAACGTATACAACACTGCTGCCCACTTTTCTGAATTTGCGGGAGAGGAGGCTGCTGAGTCCTGGAAGGAGATTGTCAACCTCCTTTATGAGCTGCTGGGTACGACCTCTGAAAACACAAACCGCAAATTATATGTGGTCTCTGCTGAATAAAGAAAAAATGATTTGTCTCTGTGTCTCCACTGCACAGCTTCTCTGATCAGGGGTAACCGATCAAATTGTGCATTGTTCTGTGACAATCTCGACTGGTTGGTCAGCAAGCTGGACCGTCTGGAGGCCTCCTCAGGTTTGAAATGCACCTTACTCATTCAGTCATACATCCACCACCCACAAATTACAAGTGTTTCGACTAATTGGCTTGGCAGGATCTACTGTTTATAATTGGCACAGCTTAATGCATTAAGCCCTAGGGTGTTGTTTGTTATTTCCACTTAGAAAATCCTCAGATTAATAACACCTTCGATACAGTACAATATAACTGAAATACACAAGTCTCCTTACATTCAGTACATCCAGTCTAGATCAGGAGTTGGTTAAAAATTCACAACAACAGTTGCATCAAGTTGCTTTATTTATCTCTGCCAGCCAGCAGCTGGCCTGAAGACTGTATATTATTTAAATATTACCAGTATGTGAACCCTTTTCCTTGTTTTTAGGTATTCTTGAGGTGCTGTACTGTGTCTTAATTGAAAGCCCCGAGGTTCTGAACATCATCCAGGAGAACCACATCAAATCCATCATCTCTCTCTTGGACAAACATGGAAGGAACCATAAGGTAGGCTATATTTCACTGCCAGGAACTGAAAGGGAAAATAAATTAGCTCCATATGATATGCACTCATATTTGAATATTTTCCCATTAACACGTTAAATCTGTTTTGCTGTTGTTTCTTGTCAGGATTTGCAGATGTAATCAAAATATGCAAGATTTAGATGCATGTCTGTAGACACACAGACACGACATCCTTTCTCAGTGTGCACTTTTTGAAATTAGTGTGTGCATGAAGGACTGCCTGTTTGCTTGATTTTACATCAGTGCTAAAGTGCTTTGGAGACACTAGTTTATCTCCTCTTACCAGTATCTCCTGTGGAGGAGGTATTGGTGGGCTATCACATCATCACATCAGTTATGGATCTATAAACTTGTAAAGAAAAAAAAGTAGAAGAGAAAGCAAAGACAAAATCCAGGCAAATATATTTTTGCCTGTTGGTGGTAGCTAGCTGGTGTGTGTCTCTCTCCTGTCATGGGCAGCAGTTCTTCTGTTTATCTCATAATGTAAAGACAGTCCTAAATGTCTGAATGAATCTGACTCATAAAAATCCTTTTTGTTCGTGCTGTTCTGTTTTTAGTAATCTTAACCAGCGGATAATCCAGTGATAATTAAGTTAATAAAAGTGTTTATGCTTCTACCTTTAGGTGCTGGATGTCTTGCGCTCTCTTTGTGTGTGTAACGGTGTAGCTGTGAGGTCCAACCAGAACCTCATCACTGAAAATCTACTTCCAGGTCGTGACCTCTTGCTACAGACCAGCATTGTAAACTATGTCACCAGGTACTTGAACTACTGTTGTTTTCAAAATCTGAATCAGGGAAACTTCATTAATCCCAGAGGGAAACTGAGTTATCATAGCAGCATAAATACAACAGACAACAAAGGAATAGCATAAAAAGAAGTGTAGAAATAGAGATACAATTAGATAAAATTATAAATATAAAAGGACACAAGTATTAACACTAATGTTTCTGGGATATTGCAGAAATTAAAGGTGCACAAGTGTCCAAATATACATTGTTTTGCAATATTTCCACGTTGTTAGTTTTTAGTTATTTCCCCTTGTTGTCTATAAAAGTTAATGCTAATGTACTTTCTCCTCTGTACTCAGTGTAAGGCCCAACATCTTCTTGGGTACATGTGAGGGGTCAACACAGTATAAGAAGTGGTACTATGAGGTGATGGTAGACCATGTGGAAGCCTTTGTGACAGCACAGGCGAGTCACCTGCGGGTAGGCTGGGCTTTGACTGAAGGTTATAGCCCCTATCCTGGAGGAGGAGAAGGCTGGGGTGGTAATGGTGTGGGAGATGACCTCTACTCATATGGCTTTGATGGACTGCATCTGTGGTCAGGTAAGATTTCCTTAAATTCTTTAAAAGAAGATTTACAATCTCTTGTAACCAATACAACCTCTTTACTACCTGCTCTACTGTTCAGGTACTGTGGCCCGCCAGGTGGCTTCGCCCAGTGCACATACACTGGCTGCCGATGATGTTGTAAGCTGCTGTCTGGATCTCAGTGTGCCCAGTATCTCCTTCCGTATTAATGGCCACCCAGTTCAGGGAATGTTTGAAAACTTTAATGTTGATGGCCTCTTCTTTCCTGTTATTAGCTTTTCTGCTGGGGTCAAGTAAGTTTAACATACAAATAAAGCGTAATCCTCTGTTTCACTATTTACTTGTATTTTGTTGATTAATGTAACTGATAAACAGTAAATTCATGTGATACATGTTGATGCAATGCAATTATGCAAGCAGAAGCTAATTTAATGGTTTTTCATGAGTTTGTCACCTTTTAAATTGTAATTTAATTTCAATTATTGGACTATTGGTGTAATAATATACAATGGGGAAGTAACAAAAGAATTATTATTGCATTATATTTCAGAATTTCTCCAGTTTTATATTTTTAATAATTATTATTTTTCTTTTATTTCTTTAGATTATTGTCTAATCTCCCAAATAATAGCTTTAAAATCTTCAGAGTCCTGTCACTTAAAAGCTCTTACAGGATTTGTCTGTAATAAATCTTTAGAGTGCTGAGATGGGGCTTATGCATCATTGACTGATGAGTACAAGAAGGGAAACAGGCTCAGGAACTGGCACAGAAATAAAATCATTTTTTTCTGTATTATGAGTTTTCTAAAGATCAATGAACCATTGTCATAAAGGAGTTTAGTAGTATATAAACCTCTGTCGTATAGATAAAGACTTGGACTCACTTGGTTTTTGTCTCCTTAGGGCTCGGTTCCTCCTCGGTGGTCGCCATGGGGACTTTAAATTCATGCCCCCGCCTGGTTATGCGCCATGCTACGAGGCTTTGTTGCCTAGAGAGAGGATGCGTCTTGAACATATCAAGGAGTACAAGCATGACTTTAATGGTGTGCGCAATCTTCTGGGTCCTACTCTGTCCCTCACTCACACATCTTTCACCCCCTGCCCTGTGGACACAATTCAGGTAAAATCCCCTCAGCTAAAATCAGTATTCGATGTCTTTGTTTCTTTTCGTTTTCTGACTTTCCTTTAATTTATAGATTGTCTTGCCACCCCACTTGGAACGTATCCGAGAAAAACTGGCAGAGAATATTCACGAACTCTGGGCTATCACTCGTATTGAGCAGGGCTGGACCTATGGGATTGTGAGTATGGTGTCAGCACTGCAGAACAGATGCAACTATACGAGATTAGTGGTTTGACAACATCAGCTTTAAGTGGTTTGGAGCTTTTAACTGTTAAAAGTTAATATGACTGTTAGAAATGCTTCAAAATGCTTTACACAAGCAAAAAAAAGCATGAACTAACATATACATATATAAATTTACACACATTTATAAACTGTGGGTAAAAAAACTATGATTTTTCCCTCCAGTTTAGGGATGACAACAAGAAACTCCACCCCTGTCTGGTGGACTTCCAAAGTCTGCCTGAACCAGAGAAGAACTACAATCTGCAGATGTCTGCTGAGACGCTCAAGTGAGTAGCAGGTTAGATTTGAGAGATTTAAAGGTCAGAGGAAAACGCTTATGTCCCATTATTGGTGAACTTGTGTCTTTACTTTATTATCCCGCAGGACTCTCCTAGCACTGGGTTGCCATGTTGGTATGGGTGATGAGAAAGCGGAGGAGAATCTAAAGAAAATCAAGCTTCCCAAGACGTATGAAAACAAAAGATATTTCTTATTGTTTCGTCATAATTTTATACTTTAACTATGCAGATCTAAATGTAACCATATCTTTCTGTTAGCTATGTGATGAGCAACGGATACAAGCCTGCCCCGCTTGATCTCAGCCATGTCAAGCTGACACCAAACCAGAATCAGCTTGTAGAAAAACTGGCAGAAAATGGGCATAATGTTTGGGCGAGGGACCGAGTACGGCAAGGATGGACCTACAGCATTGTCCAGGTGATGATTTCCCAATCCTTAGTGGATCTTTTATTTATTGGTGGATTGTCTGTCTTAAAGTACACAATCAATCACTTACAATCACATGCATTGTATATTTTTTTCTTTTCTATATAAAGCTGCATTTTTTACACTTTTCAGGACATTGTTAATAAGCGTAACCCTCGTCTGGTACCTTACAACCTGCTGGATGAGAGAACTAAGAAAACCAACCGAGACAGCGTTAACAACGCTGTCCGTACACTCATTGGCTATGGCTACAACATTGAGCCTCCAGATCAGGAGAGCAGTAAGTAATCTTTCCTCATGTGTTCGCTAATTAAATGCACAGTATCTTTTTTACACCACCTTTTTTGTCTTTCTTATTCTTATCTGTCATGTTTTCCCTCTTTCACTGCAGCTGGCCATGGCCTTGAGAACACCCGTGGGGACAAGGTGCGAATCTTCAGGGCAGAGAAGTCGTATGCTGTCACCCAAGGAAAGTGGTACTTTGAGTTTGAGGCAGTCTCAACAGGGGAGATGAGAGTGGGCTGGGCACGTCCTAATGTCCACTCTGACACTGAACTGGGAGCAGATGAATTGGCCTACGTCTTTAATGGCAATAAGGTTAGTCACTAGGGTAACATTAAAAATCGAATTTAGACTTGTTAACTTGGTCTATAAAAAATTATATTGTGTAAATGTTTTCTAAATCATTCACATCTTTTTGAATGGGTGACGTGGATCTCAAACTATTAGAAATATTGAATTTTGAGGAGGGAAGTTCTTTAAGTTGTAGGAATAGAAAATATCACACTGTCTTTATTATTTTTGTATAGCTAGGAGAAGGTTGAGGTTTCGTAAACCTGAGGCAAGATGTATTAGTCAGTAGCTAAAAAAGGTTACTGTAGCACACTGTAGCTGGTGGAAATGATGTCTCTGTTTTTGTGGAAATAGGTAATATTTTATTTGTTGTAACCTCTTCCAGGCCCAGCGATGGCATATTGGCAATGAACCATTTGGCCGCCAGTGGCAGTCTGGTGATGTCGTTGGCTGTATGATAGACCTGACTGAGATGAACATCATGTTCACACTCAATGGAGAAATGTTGATCAGTGACTCAGGCTCAGAGATGGCTTTCAAAGATATTGAAATTGGGGATGGTGAGAACTGTTTTTTTTATAGAACCAGCATTAGCACCAATAACTAAAAGTTACTGGTGCCAGTTTGCATTATAAGCAGCAGCTTGAAAAAACTATTAACTAATTCCTTCCCTTTCATGCTACCCATCAGGTTTTATTCCAGTGTGTACCCTGGGTCTATCTCAGGTTGGAAGGATTAATCTTGGTCAAGATGTCAGCAGCCTGCGCTATTTTGCCATTTGTGGCCTGCAGGAAGGATTTGAACCTTTTGCCATCAATATGAAGCGAGACATCACCATGTGGTTCAGTAAAAGTTTGCCCCAGTTTGGGCCTGTGCCTGCTGATCACAACCATATTGAGGTAACTATTCAGAGACATGTGTAAAGTTTAATAAAGTTAGAACTTCAAAATGAGTAATTTCTGTATTTTTGTCTCCTAGGTCTCCCGTGTTGACGGGACCGTGGACAGCGCCCCCTGTCTGAAGCTGACGCACAAGACGTTTGGGTCGCAGAATGCCAACACTGATATGATGTTCCTTAGACTCAGCATGCCTGTGCAGTTCCATGAGACCTTTAAGATCCCGGCAGGTACCACCCCTCTCACCCGTGCCCTTACTATACCTGAGGAGGAAGTCGCAGTGGTAGAACCTGACTCAGAGTTTGAAGTTTTGAAAAAGTCTGCCAGTCGCAAGGAGCAGGAAGAGGACAAGAAGGACCCCTCTGTGCCTAAGGAGATCTCCGTGGAAAATGAGAAGGACACAATGTCAGAAAAGGGAAAGAAAAAAGGGTACGTTTGTCAGTTTGTCACTGCAAAATAATGAAACTCTTCTGGACTGTTATGGTTGCTGGTTTAATATAAATTAAACAGAACAATCTCAATCACCTTCTGTTTTATTATATTTATTTGTTTTGTTTGATTTTACGAATATTTGTGCTACATACCAATAACTGAAGTTGTGATATTTGGCTTGTTCTTTTAGAATGAAATCCACTGAAACTGTAAAGCAGTTAGAAGCCTTTAAAAAACACTAATTCCAAATGTTATTTATCTTCCGTGGACAACAGATTTTTCTCCAAAGCCAAGAAGGCAGCCATGACACCTCTTGCCCCTCCTCCTGCTCCTCCAACGGTGCCACGTTTGGTGGAAGACGTGGTCCCTGATGACAGAGATGATCCTGAGATCATCCAAAATACCACCACTGTGAGATTCACGTTATTATTTGCTACAGTTACACATATTATTACCTGAGATTTTGTCAATTTGAATGATGGCTTTAAGTTTTCATGTAATCTGTAGATAATAAAATAATATGATTTCTTCTTTTTTCCCCCGTCTTTAGTATTACTACTCTGTGAGGATCTTTGCTGGGCAGGAGCCGTCTGGTGTTTGGGTTGGCTGGGTCACTCCTGATTACCACATGTATGATCAAAACTTTGACCTCTCCAAGGTCCGCAGTGTCACTGTCACAGTGGGAGATGACAGAGGCAACATACATGACAGGTTAGTTTTTTTCGTGCATAAATTTTTATTATTGCTGGCCAATCATTGAGGAAAACTTATAAATATATTTTTTATGTATTATTTATTTAATCTTAATTTAATCTAATGACATTTAGGCTAGATTTGTTTATTTAAATGCTGTGGAAGTAAAGACAAACAACACAAAGAAATTACAAATTAAATATGCCTTCATATTAATTTGGCATTGCACCTAAATGAATCAAGCTTATTTCCAGCTCCATATTTTTGTTCTGGGACTTCATTAGAGCAGCTTTATATGCTTTACAGTGAAAAAAAAATTATGGATCTTACTTACTTTGAGATGCAGCCTCTCAGTTCATTATCTGTTTAAGCTCGTGTCTATTTAAGACCCCCTCATGCTAATTGCCCACTTTTCCTCGCCTGGCTGCTGCAAAAAGTCAATTTCTTATTCAAAGGAGCTTGCAAAGAAAAGCGTCTGGACTTCTTTAAGTTGCTTGAAGACATTTCACCTCTCATCCGAGAAGCTTCTTCAGTTCTAAGGTCAAATGGTGGAGAGTCCCAGATATAAACCTAGTGGGAGTTTCCCCCCACAGAGGGACAAAAGGACCCCCTGATGATCCTCTAATCGCCTGAGCCAAGGTGTGAAACTGAAGGACAGACGCAACAACATTGTCATCCCCTATGTAGCCGGTGTATCAGAAAAACTCAGGAGGGTTTTCTCCAAGCATGACATCCCGGTGCATTTCAGACCCAGCAACACGCTCAGACAAAAACTGGTTCACCCGAAAGACAAAACGCCAAAACACAGACTTAACAATGTGGTGTATGCTGTACAGTGCAGCGAGGAATGCCCAGACCTCTACATTGGAGAAACCAAACAGCCACTTCACAAGCGCATGGCACAACATAGAAGAGCCACCTCCACAGGACAAGACTCAGCAGTCCATCTGCATCTTAAGGATAAAGGACACTCTTTCGAGGATGCCAATGTTCACATTTTGGACGGAGAGGACAGATGGTTTGAAAGAGGAGTGAAAGAAGCCATCTATGTCCACTGTGAGCGACCATCTTTGAACAGAGGCGGTGGTTTACGACACCAACTCTCTGCCATCTATAATCCAGTTTTGAGATCCCTTCCCAGACGCCTTAACGCCCACTCACATCCTGGGCCATCTGACCTCAGGAATTCGCATGATAAGGTGGGGCCAGGTTTCACAACGAGCTCACCCGAAACTCTGGCTGATTGGGACCCACACCCAGTTTCACACCTTGGCTCAGGCGATTAGAGGATCATCAGGGGGTCCTTTTGTCCCTCTGTGGGGGGAAACTCCCACTAGGTTTATATCTGGGACTCTCCACCATTTGACCTTAGAACTGAAGAAGCTTCACGGATGAGAGGTGAAACGTCTTCAAGCAACTTAAAGAAGTCCAGACGCTTTTCTTTGCAAGCTCCTTTGACTACGATGACCTGGATGACTGAGAACCTTCACAGACAATTTCTTATTCTTAAAAAACTCATATTTTGTAGAAAATACAATCATCAGGTTACTTTTACATATGCTGAACTCATTATTTGAAGCTCTATTCATATTCACAGTGTATGACAGAAAATAAAATAAAGAAAATACAATTCAAAGTTAGTTAGGGTTCTATTTTGCTTACATCTACTTCTTTTTTTTGGTTTGTTAGTTACTGTAAAGAATTTGGATCAGCTGCAGTATTTCAATTGAGACAGATGAGTTTAACTGGAGTGAGTTTCATTACAGCCGTGTTTCTTGCTCATTCTTTGCAGCATGAAGCACAGTAATTGTTACATGGTGTGGGGAGGGGACCTGGTCAGCAATCAACAGACCCGCTTTAGCCAGGAGGACATGGTGATTGGCTGCCTTGTTGATCTGGCAACAGGTCTAATGACTTTTACGGCAAATGGAAAGGAGATTAATACTTTCTACCAGGTAAGGGAAAGTCAAATAGATTTATCTGTGTTTTTTATTCTTTGCTTTAAATGTATCCTGATGAGCTATGTGACAACGCTATGTTCTGTCAGGTGGAGCCGAACACCAAACTCTTCCCTGCAGTTTTCGTTCAGCCGTTCAGTCAGAACATGGTGCAGCTAGAGTTGGGCAAACTCAAGGTCAGATGGAACGGTTTTCACTCTCTTTTGCAGCTGCCTTTTCTTAAAGTGTCACCAATTTAGAAATGTATGGTAATGTAAGTCAGACCCACGTTGGTGGTCTTTGGGAGTGGAGCACGGTCCAATCTTGCATTGCAATTCTCCTACTTATCTCTTTTAATATTGGACCAGATGTTGTCCATCATTTATTAATGATGATGTTTGGTGTTTTTAATAAAATGAACCACTATTTTTTTACCTGTACCTTCACATCTGAATTTCTGTATTTTTCAAATCTAGTTGAATTTATTTTTTCCTTCAAATGACAGTAAGCTCACCTCTACTGTATCTCTCATATCAGAACATCATGCCTATCTCAGCTGCGATGTTCCACAGTGAACGTAACAATCCAGTCCCTCAGTGCCCCCCGAGGCTGGATGTCCAGATGCTGACTCCAGTTATCTGGAGTCGTATGCCAAATCACTTCCTCAAACCAGAGACGGGCAAAGTAAATGAGCGGTTAGGCTGGATGGTGGAGTGTGTTGAACCTCTCATCATGATGGCACTGCACATCCCAGAGGAGAACAGGTCAGAAACAGAATGTCGATGCAGAAAACTCTTAAGTTTAGAGTTTTCATATAGCATTTATGACATTCCTGCTATAAATAATTGAGATAGCAGCAGATCAGCAATCCCTACATCTTTTAACTTTATCATTGCAAATGTCAGTTACTTGTTATACCCGATGTATTTAGAGATGTCAGAGGAAGAAGCTATTTTCTTTTTTCCGCATTAAGAGAGCTGAAAACCAAAAAATACATTTTTTTTATCATGAGAGTGTGATTTAAGAAAGGGAAGGTAAATATATAGAGCGATTAACATATAGTTATTACAAAAGATTTGTCATGATCATATAATGCATACAATGCAATGAAGTTGACTTTTTTTTTCCACAGATGTATTGATATCCTGGAGCTGTCAGAGCGTCAGGATCTGATGAAGTTCCACTATCATACACTCATGCTCTACTGTGCTGTGTGCGCACTTGGGAACAACCGAGTGGCTCATGCATTATGCAGTCATGTGGATGAATCCCAGCTTTTCTATGCTATTGAGAACACCTACCTACCTGGACCTCTTCGCAGCGGCTTCTATGATCTGCTTATCAGCATTCATCTGGAATCAGCAAAACGGGCACGCTTGGGAACCAACAGGGAATTCATTGTTCCCATGACCGAAGAGACCCTCAGCATCAAGCTCTATCCTGATGCAATAAAAGCCCACTCCTTACCTGGTGTTGGTCTCACTACCTGCTTACGGCCAAAGCTGCATTTCTCATCCATCAACTTTGTTGGCACAGACCCTGATTTGTACACCATTAGTCCTGTCTTTCCTCTACAGGTAAGAAACAGGAGACAAGGTGCATTAAACCAAAAATCTTAAATGTTTTCTGCCTTTACTTACTTGTTATTTTGCTTCTGTAGGAGCTGAAAACAAAGGCGATTAACATGTTACGAGAGGCTGTGCTGGATGGTAGCCAGGCCATGCGGGATCCAGTAGGAGGCAGTGTAGAGTTCCACTTTGTCCCAATCTTGAAGCTAATCAGTACACTGCTTATTATGGGCATCTTCAATGATGATGACACCAAGCACATTCTCAAGATGATCGATCCCAATGTTTTCAGTGGAAAGGAAGGGGAGGAAGCTGAAGAGGGTGGAGCTGCTGAAGGAGAAATTGAGGAAAAGAAGGAGGAGGAATCGGAAGAAGCAGCCGAAGACGAGCTTGAGGATGAAGGGGTTGGGGATGAGGAAGAGGAGGAGCTAAAAGAGCTGGAGAAACGAGAGGGTGGGGAGGAAGAGGCTGAGCCCAAGGAAGAAGGAGAAGAGGAGGAAAAGGACAAAGAAGAGGCTAAGAGAGGAAAGGTAGATGGAGAGAAAGCAGAGGAAGAGAAGGAGTCAGAGGCAGTGGAAGCAGAAGCACAGGAGGAAGACGAGGGTCTGGAGGAAGGACTGCTACAGATGACGCTGCCAGAGTCTGTCAAACTGCAGGTCATTGTGATGTTTAAACTATGACTGCTTTACAGTTTCACAACTGATGTGGATAATTGTGTCAGAGGATCTCATATCATAAATTGTTTTGTTTTTTTAAATTATTAGCATTAGAACTTATGTTCCTGTCTCACCTTGCTCTTTCAGATGTGCACACTCCTGCAGTACTTCTGCGATTGCGAGCTGAGACACAGGGTGGAAGCCATTGTAGCATTCTCAGACCAGTTTGTCCATGATGTTAAGAGCAATCAACGTGTCCGTTACAACCAGCTAATGAGAGCCTTCACCATGTCAGCTGCTGAGACTGCACGCAAGACCCGGGAGTTCCGCTCGCCTCCACAGGACCAGGTAATAACTAATATTATCACACTAAACAAATGTCTCATAGGCTCCAGGTTTGAATTAATTTAGATGGTATTTCTTAGTTGATATTCATCTTTGAAAAGTAAAAACTTACACTGAGAACAGTGTAACTTAACAGTTTATCATCAGATCTAAGGATTTAAAGATTAATTATAATGATTAAGTACAAACCATGTACTTGATGACTTAATTATTAGTTCTTGAGATCTGATGATAAACTGTTAAGTTTCCCATATGCTGTTCAGACGACAACAAAACGAACCATATTTATAGCAAAAGACACACAAAATATCCTGATATAGCTGCTATAATGTGCTCTCTGTTAAGGTTCTTATGCTAACGAACTTCAAACACTTGGAGGATGAAGATTCTCCAGTTCCCGAGGACGTGCGGGAAACACTGGCAGAATTCCACAATGACCTCTTGCTTCACTGTGGTGAGCATTTTTGTGTAATTATGAATTTCTTCAGGTGTGAAAAGCTGTTTATGGGTGTTTAATGCTGTTGTCACATTTTTACCATAGGTATACATATTGAGGAGGAACCAGAGGAGGAGGAGGTGGACACTTCACTGAGGGGCAGACTTGTTAGTCTGGTAGACAAGGTTAAAAGCCTCCGTAAGAAGAAGGAGGAGGAGGAAAAGCCAGAGGTGGAGGAAGAAGCAAAACCCAGTAAGATTAACACTTAGATTACCTGTGAAACAGTTGAAGGACCCGATCTGCATTTTCTTTTTAGCTTTAGGGTAAGAGTTAAATTGAGTTTATAACACGCTCTTCCTTCATTTCACCCAGGCACCCTTCAGGAGCTGATCTCCCACACCATGATCCACTGGGCTCAGGAGTCTTTTGTTCAGAACCCTGAGCTGGTGCGACTGATGTTCAGCCTTCTACACCGACTGTACGACGGTCTTGGCGAGCTGATCCGAGCACTGCCCAAAGCATATGCCATCAATGCCGTGTCCGTTCAGGACACCATGGAACTACTTGAGTGTTTGGGACAGATCCGATCACTGCTCATCGTCCAGATGGGTCCTGAAGAGGAGCGGCTTATGATCCAGAGCATTGGGTTAGTGTGGGGGATAAATAGTGTATACTTTGGAATTTAGAGTTAGTTTGTTACATTTTGAGTTATAATAATAGAACATGTGATGTTATTTTATTAAGTAATGTAACACTGATGTATGGCTTCTGTTTTTTTTTTCAGAAATATCATGAATAACAAGGTGTTCTACCAACACCCCAATCTGATGAGAGCTCTGGGTATGCATGAGACTGTGATGGAAGTGATGGTCAACGTGTTAGGTGGAGGAGGAGATTCGAAGGTAACTGTGATTTCTTCAAGCCTTTCACTTTCCAGGCCTGCAATTTATAACACAGCACACATCAGACATTATGCATCTGAAAAAAATGTTTGTTTTTTTCTTGCCCAGGAGATTCGATTCCCCCAAATGGTGACCAGCTGCTGTCGTTTCCTGTGTTACTTCTGCCGTATCAGCCGACAGAACCAGCGTTCTATGTTTGAGCATCTGAGCTACCTGTTGCAGAACAGCGGCATCGGCTTGGGTGAGTCCCCTGTTACACTGTTTACTGTACTCTGTGTATGGCTTATTATGGACAGATTTTATTTTTAAATCTTTTTTATTTTGAATAATCATGAAACAATTATAATAAAATTTAATTCACTGAAGCATGCAGGTAAGACGTTTCTAAATGAGTTTTAATGTGCTGGGATCTTTATACCAGGTGATGAATGAATAAACTCACTGATTATATCCCTATGTAGGCATGCGTGGATCCACACCCCTGGATGTGGCTGCAGCCTCCTGTATTGACAATAACGAGCTGGCCTTGGCTTTACAAGAGCAGGAACTGGAAATGGTTAGAGAGAAAATTTTTTTTAAAAAAAGGCTATAGTGGAACTGTTATCTGATAATCTCTCCTTTTGGTACTCACACGAGGTAGGTGGTGACATACTTGGCAGGCTGTGGACTGCAGATGTGTCCAATGCTCTTGTCTAAGGGCTACCCTGACATTGGCTGGAATCCTTGTGGCGGCGAGAGATACCTGGATTTCCTCCGCTTTGCTGTCTTCGTTAATGGTTGGCTTTGATTATTTTATAATGATGAGATTTGTAAGTAGTCGCCACTAATATTTACCTCCTCCTACAACCTACTCCCCTTAGGAGAAAGCGTGGAAGAGAATGCCACCGTTGTGGTGCGTCTGCTCATCCGTCGCCCTGAGTGCTTTGGCCCAGCCCTGAGAGGAGAGGGTGGTAATGGCCTGCTGGCTGCAATGGAGGAGGCCATCAAGATATCAGAGGATCCGGCAAGAGATGGGCCCACTGTTAAGAAAGACAGGCGCTTCATGTAAGGGCTGGCGCAGTGGCAGTGAATTCGATTTTTGTTGACAAAATAACACCAACTAACAGCTTAGACAAATCACTGTGTAGTTTCACAGCAGCACAACAAATTTTCTTATAGAAAATAACATTATCTGGATTGGCAGGTTTGGTGGTGAGGAACAGCACGAGGAGAACCGTGTGCATCTGGGAAATGCCATCATGTCCTTTTACTCGGCTCTCATTGATCTGCTGGGTCGCTGTGCCCCAGAGATGCATGTAAGTAGAGCAGCTTTTAACATATTTCTATCCCTCAAACCTCCAGGAAGAGTGGATCTGTGGGTGTTTGATTTGTAGGAGTTAGTTTCATATAGCACAATTTATTTATTTTTTTTATTTGTAGCTGATCCAAGCGGGTAAGGGTGAAGCTCTAAGAATCAGGGCCATCCTGAGGTCTCTGGTGCCTATAGAGGACCTGGTTGGAGTAATCAGCTTACCTGTGCAGATTCCAGCATATGGCAAAGGTTGGATAAAAAGTTGTGCTGATACAGGGATGTTTTGTAATAATTTACAAAATGTGGCGCCCTACTTCATAAGGTTTTTTTTCCTATCTAACCACAGATGGCCAGATTATTGAGCCCAAGATGTCTGCCAGTTTTGTGCCAGACCACAAGGCCTCCATGGTGCTCTTCCTCGACAGAGTGTACGGTATTGATAACCAGGACTTCCTGCTTCATGTGCTTGAGGTTGGCTTCTTGCCTGACATGAGAGCTGCAGCTTCTCTGGATACGGTGAGAAAAAAAAGGCACAGACCTAACAGATAAAATTTCCTTCTGTAAATTCTAGATTTCAGTACAAAGTCTGCATATTGATGTAATTTGCTATAGATTCCCTTTGATATAGTTAATGTATCCGTCTGTCTTTAAGGTAATGCAGTGAGTCTAAGCAGTTTTTTGTCTTCTCTGATTTTAGGCGGCATTCAGCACAACTGAAATGGCCTTGGCTCTGAACCGCTACCTCTGTTCGGCTGTACTGCCTCTTCTTACAAAGTGTGCGCCATTGTTTGCTGGAACAGACCACCGGGCCATCATGATCGACTCCATGCTCCACACAATTTATCGCCTGTCTCGTGGCCGAGCCCTTACCAAGGCTCAGAGGGATGTTATAGAGGAGTGTCTCATGTCCCTCTGCAAGTCAGTATTTAAAAAAACCCTCTCTGTATAGCAAATGCTAAATAAGCAAGCTGAATAACTCCAAAAAGGAAGCCTTTATTTTCTATTTGTTTAACCTTTATTCAGCCTGGGGAGGTTTTCGAGACATTATCTCTTTTACAAGAAAGATCTAATGATAACGGCAAATTCACAACAAATTACAAACTTTGAAGTGAATGATGAAACGTGCCTTTTCAAACAGTTTTAAACTTACGGTGATATCCACAGATACCTTCGACCCTCTATGCTGCAGCATTTGCTTAGACGGCTGGTGTTTGACGTACCCATCCTCAATGAATATGCAAAGATGCCTCTCAAGGTGAGTCTTCTGTATAACAGCGTTCTGTTTGTTTGTTTATATAATCTAATTTTTATATCACATATGAATTGAATTGCTTCAGCTGCTGACCAATCACTATGAGCGCTGTTGGAAGTACTACTGCTTGCCAAATGGATGGGCGAATTTTGGGGTGACTTCTGAGGAGGAGCTGCATCTTTCTCGAAAACTCTTTTGGGGAATCTTCGAATCGTTGGCACACAAGGTGGGAGATGTTGTTAACCTTCCATAAGTGCACATCGTTTAAGTTAAGGAATTACTAACTTGGCTTCTCTAATATGAATTTAAATTCTAGAAATTTGATGCAGAGCTCTTCAAGATTGCCATGCCCTGCCTCTGTGCTATAGCTGGAGCCATCCCCCCTGACTATGTGGATGCCAGCTACTCCTCTCACACTGAGAAAAAGGCCTCTGTGGATGCTGAAGGCAACTTTGATCCAAAACCAGTAGAGACCACCAAGTGAGAACTGAAAGAAAGACTGTTTGATGTTATTTTAGTGCATTATTGCTTTTGGAAGAGAGTCAACGTGTACCTTGTCAGTGATGGATAGTTATAATTACATATTTGAACAGATTTTTTAAAGATTGTTTCCAGTTTCAGTTGTATTTGTCATATGCAAGCTAGCACAGGGTCTATGGAATGCTGGGACTGCCATAATGAATGAATGAATGAATGAATTAATTAATTAAATACACCATTAAATAATTAATTAAATGTGTCAATAATTGAAAAGAATTCATTAAAATGGGAAATAATTGATTAAATAAATATTTAATTAAATTTTATATATTAATTATTTATTTATTTACAATTGTAATCAATTATTGCCACAATTAATTAATTTTTTAATGGTGTATTTAATTAATTCATTATGTCAGTCCTGGCACTCCATAAGGGTCAACATTGCAATAAAATGTATTTGACGAGCAGCAGACAGTCACACAGCAGTTAAAAAAATAAAATAATATATATATATATAGTGATCGTGAGAGAGAATATATATATATATATATATATATATATATATATATATATATATATATATATATATATATATATATATATATAAACTGTAGGACAGCTTCTGAGTGCATCCTGTGGAGTGTGGTGTGTGCGTTTAAGTGTTGCTCAAATCTTCAAGTGCAGTTATGAATGTAACTGAAAAGGAAGATATAAACATCTTACATGAAACTACACTGTAATTTCTATAAAGTCATAGTGGCATTCTGAAGTTAAGTTTAGATATTAGATTATTTGAGTAACAGTAAATATGACTAAATTTTCAGCACTATCATCCCAGAGAGACTGGATCCTTTCATCAACAAGTATGCAGAACACACTCATGATAAATGGGCTTTTGAAAAGGTCAGTAATAAGGGAATAATGTAAGCAATAATGTTTTTTAAAGTATTATTTGTAATAATTGCTTAAATCATTTTTCAGATTCAGAACAACTGGACGTATGGAGAGGTGCTAGATGAGAATGCTAAGACTCACCCGATGCTCCGGCCATACAAAACATTCTCTGAAAAGGTAATGATTTTTCACTTGTTTTAGTCTGAAGCTTGAAATTCTGAACACTTAATCATATCTAACCTTTTGTAGTGTCCCTGTGTTCCATTAAATATGAGGATGCCAGATCTTCTTAATTAGTATTCATTACCCATGGACCTTTTGACTATTTTTGCATGATTATTGTTATGGGCATTCATAGTATAGCTTAGTTGTTAATTGTAAAGCCCTCTACCTCCTTTTCTCAGGACAAGGAGATTTATCGTTGGCCCATTAAAGAATCCGTCAAAGCTATGCTAGCATGGGAGTGGACCATAGAGAAAGCAAGGGATGGAGAAGGAGAAGTCGAGAAAAAGGCCGCCGCCACCACCGCCACGCGCAAAATCTCTCAAACTGCTCAGGTAAAAGTCCATATAGGAATGCAAGGTTTTTACATAAGTGTAAAAACAGAACATTTGTGGATCATGCAAAATGAATTTTCTCTTGGCCTAATTAAATTGGGGAAACAATGGAGTTTCTCTTTTACTGAAAAACTTCACATGGACACTGTTACACACAAGATCTTTTTTTAAATTGTCTTCAGGCCACTTATGATCCGAGTCACGGATACAGCCCTCAGCCAGTAGACATCTCAGGAATGGCCCTCTCCAGAGAGCTGCAAGTATGTCTCTTCTGGTCAGATTTTCCCCAGCATTTATAGGTCACACAAGTTGCTCACATACCTTTAAAGAACTAGGTAGAATAATTAGTTATTTTCTTTCCACATAGTCTATGGCTGAACAGCTAGCAGAAAACTATCACAACACCTGGGGCAGGAAGAAGAAGTTGGAGCTACAGTCCAAAGGCAAGAGTAGTTTTTATTACAGTAAACTGGGAGTTTTCTTTTTAATGATATGTTGATTTAAAAAATGACTTGTGCCCTTGCTAGGTGGTGGTACTCATCCTTTGCTCGTGCCTTATGACACATTGACGGCTAAGGAGAAGGCCAGAGACAGGGAGAAAGCCCAGGACCTGCTCAAGTTCCTCCAGCTTAATGGATATGCTGTGACGAGGTAAGCTGGAGCTCTCAGAGTTTAAGATTAGAGCTATCCATTTTTCTCTTTCAACTCCTTCCATATTTCCTCCATCTTTTTTTCCACTCCTAGAGGTCTAAAGGATATGGAACAGGACATCTCCTCCATTGAAAAGCGTTTTGCTTATGGCTTCCTTCAGAAGCTTCTTAAATGGATGGACATTGCCCAGGAATTCATCGCTCATCTTGGTACTGTGATTGAACACACATAGATTTTTGTACTTATACTGTGTGCACTGCTGTTTAGACCAGAAATAAAGTCAGAAGTGGTTTAATTATTATTTTTATTTTTTCTAACAGAGGCTGTAGTTAGCAGCGGTAGAGTGGAAAAGTCACCACACGAACAAGAAATCAAATTCTTTGCCAAGGTGAGCTTCTTTATTCGTCGTACTTTTTTTCAGATGTCAGAGGGTGATAGTTGTAACAGAATCCTGTGCTGAAGTTGTAGGGACTGAAAAAACTGCCACAATTTGTGTTTTTGAGAAACACCTTTTATTCTGTAGCTTTACTAAGCAGATACTATTTATAATTGGATATTTTATGCTGGGTTATTTTTTATAGATCCTCTTGCCGCTGGTAAATCAGTACTTCAAGAACCACTGCCTGTACTTTCTCTCCACTCCTGCCAAAGTATTGGGCAGTGGAGGTCATTCCTCAAATAAAGAGAAGGAGATGATTGCGAGGTATGTGTCATAAAACCATATTTTTAAAAAAATCAATCTTACCTTGAATTATGTGTCCTGAAAAAATTGGCATTTCCTTTCCCTTTAGGACAGTGTGATAGTATCTGTCCTCTCCTTCCATGTCCCTCCATCTTTCTCCTGTTGTGTGATATCCATGATCTCCTTTACTTTCCTTTTGCTTTATGTGTACTTCAAACATTTTTCCTGCCTTGTTTCCCCTTACTATACTCCCTTCCTCTCTCCCTTCCTCTTTTCTCCTCCTACCTCAGTATCTTCTGTAAGTTGGCTGCTTTGGTGAGGCACAGAGTATCTCTTTTTGGTAAGGAAATTGCATGATGTCATGCCCTGTCACCATCTCTGTATTTGTTTTCCTGTGTAATTTCTCTTTATTACAGCGTTTTATTTTTTTGCTTCTTCCTCCTCCCTACCTTTACTTTACATACTAATCAAACTAATAAATCATCGTCACCTCCTCCTAACTTACCAGTTCTTCTCTTCTCTGTCTTTAGCTCAGCTTTTGCTTGGCTTTAATGTTTGCTGTAGTTTGTCTTTGATTTAAAAGGTATCCACAAAGTTAGCATGAATGTCTGTGACGGCGTCAGATATCCACTGGTACTGTACTGCAGCTTTGTCGTGTCTTATCATCCTGGCTTATATGAGACAATGAATGCTTTGTTGTCATTTTACTCCCCTTCACCACCATATGTCTTAAGTAGACTGTCATTGTTACATGGCCAGTGGACAGGTGAGCTTGTCTCACCAGCACAATATGATCTTCCACTTTAAACGTGCCTAAATAAAACTCTGTGATGGTGGCATTGCACTTAAGAAACTGTTTTTAACAACTTTTTATGCTCTTTTCTTAAATAATAATTATTGTTGTTTCAGCTATGTATTTAACATTTGTGATTCAGAAGATTCAGACTTTACCGTTGTAGTGTAATTGTGAGTTTGCTCAATATTTCCCAACAAACTGTATACCAGGTTTAGAGCTAATTGTGGCATTTGCAGTAATTTGGGCTCTTGTAGAGCTGAAGGATAGCACTGACAATGCACCTTTTTTGTTATGTTTTCAGGAACGGATGCCCCTGCAGTGGTAAACTGCCTGCACATTCTCTCACGATCACTGGATGCCAGGTAGATCACAATATACCCATAAAACATCCCTATTGCTCCTCAAGCAAAGAGAAAATGGAAACAAACTGTCTGAGATTTTTAGAAAAACGTTTTCTCTGTGTATTCTTTAAGGACTGTTATGAAATCAGGCCCTGAGATTGTGAAAGCCGGCCTGCGTCAGTTCTTTGAGAGCGCTGCGGATGACATTGAGAAGATGGTTGAAAATCTGAAACTGGGCAAGGTGTCCAGTCGAAACCAGGTCAGAGAGGGTTTTCTCTTCTTTTTGCTCACTAAACAAATGTGTTCATGTTTTTCTTGTGAACTGAAATCTGTATTTGTGTGTTGTTTACAGGTTAAGGGTGTAGCACAGAATATCAACTACACCACCACTGCCCTGCTGCCAGTCCTCACTTCACTGTTTGACCACATTGCCCAACACCAGTTTGGTGATGATGTCATGAGTAAGTAGAATGCTTTTGTCCTTTAAATGAACCATTAATGACTTGTTACTCTGGACCAACTCAGAGCTAATGAAGTCTCTTCTCGACATTCTCAGTGGACGACTTGCAGATATCCTGCTATCGTCTAATGTGCAGCATCTACTCTTTGGGCACTGTGAAGACTCCACATGTGGAGAAGTGAGTAGAGACATGGTCTAAAAAAAAGCCTGGAACTAGTTTTACTTTTTTCATTATATATCAGATATCATAACAAGAAACATTTATTTTTCTTTATGCGCATGTATTCTTTCAAAGGTTGATTTTGCATGTGTTATTTCATACAGACATCTTATGAGTATGCATGTTTTTCCTTCCTTTGCAGACAGCGACCAGCTCTTGGCGAGTGTTTGGCCCACTTGGCAGCTGCTATGCCGGTAGCCTTTCTTGAACCAGTGCTAAATGAATTCAACTCATTTTCTGTTTACACGACCAAGACTCCTAGAGAGAGAGCAAGTGAGTTCTTTTACCTTTATGATTCATTTTACATGCTTCAAACTATTAGATAGTGTTCATGCTGAGTTATTTTTCATGTCCGTGATTTCACTCGTCTTTTCTCTCCCCGCTTAGTTCTTGGTCTTCCCAATCAAGTAGAAGAGCTGTGTCCTGACATCCCAGAACTGGAGATTCTGATGAAAGAGATCCATGACCTGGCTGAGTCTGGAGCTCGCTACACAGAAATGCCCCATGTGATTGAGATCACCTTGCCCATGCTGTGCAACTATCTCCCGCGCTGGTGGGAGAGAGGCCCAGAGAACTTCCCCGAGCAGGACGGCCAGCTCTGCACCGCTGTCACCTCCGAGCAACTCAACCAGCTGCTGGGTAGCATCATGAAGATTGTGGTTAACAACCTGGGTATAGATGAAGCCTCTTGGATGAAAAGATTAGCAGGTTAGTGACCAGAGGATTTACAATAAGCCAAAATAATGTCACGTGACACACAGCTATAGTATTGCAGCATATCATAATGTGTAAACAGCTACATTTTCACATGTTACACAACTATTATTTGGAGATGACTGGCAAATGTTTTGTGCCTTGTCCAGTGTTCGCTCAGCCCATTGTCAGCAGGGCTAAACCAGAGATGCTTAAATCCCACTTTATCCCAACCATGGAAAAGCTGAAGAAGCGTGCAGCAAAGGTGGTGGCAGAGGAGGATCATCTGCGCATGGAGGGCAAAACAGAGGTGGACAGCGAAAACGGGACCATTCGAGATGAGTTTGCTGTACTCTGTCGGGACTTGTACGCTCTCTACCCTTTGCTCATTCGCTACGTGGACAACAACAGGTAGCTGAGATTAGCAGCACCTTTATATGAAACACATTTCTGCTTCAGTTTTCTTTTTTTTATTGAAATTAGAAATTTAGGGGAGCATAATATGACGCTTTTTTGTCTTGCAATGAGGCACAATGTTGTTATTGAGGCAGAGGGATGGAACCAGGGAACTAAACCTACAAGAAATAATAAATTCAAAATCTGAACAGTAGAACAGGAAACTCCACAGGAACAATAATTCAAGGTTTTAAAAGAAAGCTCCACTTTCATTTCACCCTTTTTTTTGCTGGTCATGATTCACGTTTAAGAACTATCTATTGCTGCCTGTGTCTGTAGGGCAAGTTGGCTGACTTGTCCAGACCCAGATGCAGAGGAGCTTTTCAGGATGGTGGGAGAGGTCTTCATTTTCTGGTCCAAATCCCACGTAAGTCTTCTGTTTTCTGACATCATATATGTATGCATTTATTCCGTCTCTCGTTTAGCATCTTTATTGTGTTATATATTGCAGAACTTCAAGAGGGAGGAGCAGAACTTCGTGGTGATGAATGAGATCAACAACATGTCCTTCCTGACTGCTGACAGTAAGAGCAAGATGAGCAAGGTACTATCTGAGAGCAAAGGAAATGTAAAAGTAAAACATTGCCTGTTCTCTAGAGGTTTGATTCACCTACTTCCATATCTTGAGTCATAACACATTAAGAAACTAAACTCTAATAATTAATGTTTCACTAACACCACCCATTACAAGCAGAGAAAAGTAACAGGAAGCCCTTCTTGGTGTTTTCTCAGCTGTTATTTCATTGTTTTTCTTTAAGCCGCTGTAGCTTTATGATTATTCTGTAAGTGTTCATTTCAGTCATTTCACAAATAAGTTTCTACAAGAAGACTGATGGGCTGTTACATAAATATTAATATCCTTTCTTTCCCAGGTCTGTGTAAGCGGCAGTATATAGTGTAGTAGTAAGATTGTTGCTAACTGTTTTTTCTCCATATATATCCTGTGTCGGGGTTGGACGCTGGGCCACTAGGCCGGAGATGGAGAGGTTAGACCGTGTTTGTGCACGAGAGCTGTGCTGATCGCATGGCACCCTGAGTTTGCGGAGGCATTTCATCAACTGCTAATAGACAGATCCCAATATTCACACGTATACAAACACACAAACACACACATACAGGGTTTTTCCTCTTAGGAGAGACTTCACTACACATCTATGAGTGAATGAATGAAGTGTGAGATTATATTATACACAAATATATTAGTGATGTTTTTTAGGAGTAAAGAATGTGAGTGTGAATGTGTCGCAAACATATGCTTTTATGTGTGTCTGTATATGTGTGAGTAGGGGTCCGGAGCAGCTTGATGAAAGCTCTTTGCTGTAGATCACAGTAGTGTGAAAGGTTTCATGGTGCTCGGCAGAGCAGTAGCGTATATAATTTGGTGTGTGCACTCCTGCAGCCGAGTACCATCACCCTGTTTTTCTTTGACCAGTAAATAGTTTGCCTTTCGATGATCCTTGTTGGATACAGTTATGGAGCCCGTGCTACTGTGATGTTACTTGTGTCACTGATGCTTGGGGTTTTTTATTTTTCAGCTTTTGTGTCAGAGATTCCTGCACTGGGGGACTCTTCTCTTTTCAGTAGCTGTTTAAACCAAAAGTCCATACCCTGCTGTTGCTCGGTCCACCAGTAGCAAATGTCAGTCGCTGGATCTTTTGCAGGAAATTAAGCTAGCTCTCACTACATCACCAGAATACTGTCATCATATTTACTAACTGGACTCGTTACTTCATGTCATGTTCATTGACACCATTAAATTGTTAAATAAACCTAATCACTGTTTGATGTTTTACGTGGTTGGTGCAAGTAGAACCTCTTCTCCTGGGCTATCAGATGGGCATTACTGTAGTGAGCTTCTGTTTCCTGATCATCACAATGACTCTCAAAGCCCATAGAGTGTTTTCCACCCACACACACCAACACCAAGCATGCACAATAAGGGCAGAGAGGGTGCTGTGAGGCCAGACAACAGACAGTAATGAGCATTGTCAGCCTCTGGATAGGAGCGTGTGAGAAGAGCTCCACGCAATGGAGCTGACCCCATGTGCTGTTCTCTGTGATGTCCAATGGACAGGATGTGCCCTGTCTGGCCACTGCAGTACTAACAGTGAAGCTGCATTGTGTGTAACACCTGTTGCTGGTGCAGCAATGAAGCACATGACATGACACGAAAAGTTGAAGAAAATATGTTGTTTAGTTGTTAAATATTCTCCAAAGCCTTAAATGCCACAAACCATTTTCTGAAAAGGGATTTTTTATTGGTGCCATATAGTTGCTTCATGGAATAGAAAGTGTTCAATCAGTTTAATCTCTCTGTAGTCTGGCAGCTCAGAGCAGGAGCGTACCAAGAAGAAGCGACGGGGGGACCGCTACTCTGTGCAGACCTCCCTAATTGTAGCAGCGCTAAAGAAGATGCTTCCCATCGGCCTCAATATGTGCTCTCCTGCAGACCAGGAACTCATCAACCTTGCCAAGATCAGATACTCACTGGTACTTGTGCTTATTAATGTGATTTCTTTGGGCAAAACTTGCTTCATAGATTAATAGCGCTTTAAATTTCTATAGTGCAAAAGCGTTGCTTCTTTGTTAGCATACATTTTGACACAAAATGGGTAGAAATGATTTTATCTCTCTCTATATATATAATAATAATTTTTCCACAGTCATATAACTCTGTTACTTTTTTCATTCCCAAATTTGTTTAGAGGCTGCGTGCTGTTAATTACTAAACTATAGGATTATAAATGTCCTCCAAATCTTGGTTTCTTTAACTCGTAGAAAGACACAGATGAAGAGGTGAGGGAATTCTTGCACAACAACCTGCATCTGCAAGGCAAGGTAGGCAGACTTTTTATTTCTTTACTAACTGAAAGAAGATAATAAACGCATTCCTGTATAAATCTATTCATTCTGTTCATTATACACATTGACGTGTTATATTTTAGGTAGAGGACCCAGCAATGCGCTGGCAGATGTCTCTTTATAAAGAGATGTCTGGGAAAGCAGAAGATGCCGATGATCCGGAGAAGGTGGTGAAGAGAGTACAAGAGGTGTCTGCTGTCCTTTACCACATTGAAGTGGTGAGTACAACCAGGCATCCTCAATAAAAGAAGGTCTGGAACTGGCTCTCCGTTTAAAAAGTCCTTATCTCTCTGATCCTATGACTATAACCCAGCAGGCAATGCAGAGCTTAAGAAAATTGAGACATTTTCCAAGATAATTATTTATTTTTTGTACATTAGACTGAACATCCCTTCAAGTCAAAGAAAATGGTTTGGCACAAGCTGCTGTCTAAACAGCGTCGCAGAGCTGTGGTGGCCTGTTTCAGGATGACGCCTCTGTACAACATCACCACGTAATGATTAGCAACTTACTTATTCAAAACATGATCGACAATAAAATCAAAAGGCTTTATGAGGCATTATACCTAATTATCTTAATTATCCCTAATTGTCAGTGATCTTTCATTGTTTGCAGGCACAGGGTAACCAACATGTTCTTGGATGCATACAAACGCAACTGGTTAGAAACCGAGGGTTACTCATTTGAAGACAAGATGATTGATGACTTATCAGTAAGTTACACTTTCATTAATGTTTCATCACTGGCATATTGTCTATTCTTTATACAAAGGGTCTGTCATGTTTTATCCTATCTATTAACGATTAGAAAACCATGGAAGAAGAGGAGGAAGAGGAAGAGGAGACTGAGACGAAGCCTGACCCCCTTCATCAGCTGATTCTTCATTTCAGCCGCACAGCTCTTACAGAAAAGCTGTGAGAGCGTCTTTCTTCCTCTGCCTCAGTTCTCTGACCTGTTCCTCAGTGACACTTACTGATTCCTGCTCTGTGGTATTTCTTTACAGTAAACTTGATGTTGACCATCTCTATATGTCATATGCTGATATTATGGCAAAGGTAAGACCTGTAAAACACCAATGGGAATAGATCTTGAAGCTGAACTTCAGAAGAGAATAATTCACCGACATTCTGTCTGCTGCTTTCAGAGCTGCCACATTGGTGAGGAGGACGAAGGGGGAGAACAGGAGGGGGAGGAGCCATCCTTTGAGGTGCGACAGACAGAGATGGTATGGGGGGACCAGGGGAAGGGAGGCAGGGGAGTCAGCGGAGAAGCAGCTCCCTACGCACTGAGTGACTACACCATGACATCACACTCGGCACATCCCCCCCACCCCACTCTTGCTACATTTCTCTTTTTTTTTCCTTTCTGTCTTCCTTTCGTTAACTCACACCACGTGTCTATTTCCTGTTGTGGTGGACTGACCTGTGCATGCCTTTCCTGGACTCTGCACACCAGTCGGGATCAATATTCTGAAAGAATGTTTTTTTTGTTTTGTTTTGTTTTTTCTAAATTGCATGACTCGAGTGTAGAGATGACGGCAGCTAAAGAATTCAAAATAAAACCCAGGTGAAGACAGACAAGTGAGTCTGTACTAGCTATTGAAATTTCAGAATCACAGTTTCCAAGCCCAAGGTGTTTCGACACTGTGATGTTGCAGCTATGGTGGTTTCAGAATTTCTGTTCCTTTTGGAACCTGATACGTAAATTGTGATGTTGCCCCTTTTAGACTTAATTTAGTAAGAAACAGATAATGGCGATTAATTAAGCCATAGCACAGGATCCCTAACAGGTCCCCTGTGCAAGTCTCAGAGTTTGTGGTCAGTGTCTTCTAGACATGCACCACCCTTTTCTGACTCACAACTCATGTAATCACCTGCTAATTTGACTGTGTTCACCCATATAGACTCACCTGAAAACTAGAGTTCTAACATCTGACAACTAATTGATTTTTGTTTGTCTTTCCTTTGAATTGGACAGCGCTAACAAGTTTCCCTCTCTGTGCTCACCAAGAATACAGTAAAAGCCTGCACAGTCAGCCGTACATATACCGCCCCAAGCCCAAACACACTCATGCGAGCATACAACAGCTACATTCACAGAGACATTCATTCATACACACAGTTTCTTTCCATTCTTTCTATTCATACTCTTATGCTGAGCGGAATCTCTGTAACCAGAGAAAAGTGCATTCATGTTTTTAAAACACTTCAGGCTCACGAGGGAGGGGGGCGGAGGGAGGGTTAGGTAGAGGTTTGGGTGCTTTGGGTGGGGGTCTGTGCATGATGTGCAGTGGGTGGGTCAAATGTAACCTCTTTTGTCAACAGGATGGTTGTTCATTACCTGCTATTATTATAGTATTTGTACTGTACCACAGAATAATATAAAAAAGACAAGTATAGTGCAGCATAGTCCGAATAGCGTGAGTTAGAATACTGCGTCACGCAGCATTAAAGTTTGTGTGTTTTTTATTCACTTTAATCTTAATATGTTATATTAAACAGTATGCAGTGTCTGCAGATGTGCAGACTCATTTGTTTGTCTAGTGTTCAGTAGTTTTAAAATATCACATACCTTTATTAATCTAATTCAAATAAATCTGAAGGGTGATGAGTGATTTGACAGTTTGACAAAGACTGCTGCTGTATAACTAAATGGTGCTCATAACCAATCAGCCTTTTTCAGAGTAAATATTTCAAAGTTGTTGAATAAAACAGTCTTTTTTTATTTTCATATCGTGACAAGTCAAAACTCTAAATGTCGAAAATATTTAGTCAAGCAAGCAACTTTTCCTCAGTTTCAGTTTAGGGTCTTATAGTTTATCTAAAAAGCAGACAAGCGTCACATACAGACAGGCTACTCCAGGTAGCATAAAATATAAGTTTAGGCTGTGAAGTAGAACAACCCTAAGCTGTTCTGTTGGAAGCAGGGGTTGCATGTTGTTTTACTCCAGCAACTGATGTTGCTTCCTAAGAAGAATATGTGAAGTGTGTGTTACAATCTGGGATGAAATGATTGCTGCAATTGAATGTTTGCACCTGTGTTAGATATCATAAACTGGAATAACTGTCTCCAACACTAATACATTGGAAGAGAATTGTATGTCTTCAAGAGTCCCGAGTATTAACACTAAAACAGCTTGTTTTTTTTTTACAAGTTCATTCAACACTTGAAAAGAATAGTTTAGCTGAAACAAACTGGCCACTATCTGATGGAAACAGTGAGAATCTGCTCACTTAACTGAGCTTAACACAAAGAAAGATTAAGAGAAGCTGTTTCATAGGTGATAAAATAAATGTAAGTGTAAAAAGTTGTGTTACGTACATATAACACGAATTATTAACCAGCAACTCTGGATGACATCAGGACCAATGGTATAGCAAATACAATAGCAAATTATATTTAGAATAAGATTATCAGGATGTGTGTGTTTTTAGTGTATGTGTGCCTGTACATGTGTGTGTGTGTGTGTGTGTGTGTGTGTGTAAGTGCGGGGGGCAGTGCAGTCTCTGTTGACAGGGTTACAGCTGTTTCCTTGCTACTCTGCTGCACAGGAAAAGGAGATGGAGAAACAGAGGCTCTTGTACCAGCAGTCCCGTCTGCACAACCGTGGTGCTGCAGAGATGGTGCTGCAAATGATCAGCGCCTGTAAAGGTAGCTGCTGCACATTAGATCTGCACACAGACACATAGTAGCACACTCTTACACACACACACACACACACACACACACACACACACACACACACACACAAACACTTGTGTGAAAATTATGAACCAAGCGTTAGCTGTGTTAGATGAACCTGTTTATAAAAAAGTAGTGGGAGTAGGACGTGTAAATTTTGGGGGCTAGGAGCTCACTGAATAAACTGCTGTCCGTCATGGACAACCCATCGCACCCACTTTATGCTGTAGAGGCAGCACAGCTCATTCTCCCTCAGACTTATTCGACTCCCCTGCTATAAAAAAACTGTAGGCAACCTTTCCTACCATTTTATCTGTTGTTATCTTGGCAAAGAGAATCCAGCTTCGTTATTCATGGTTGGGTCAAGTTGTTGTACGAGCGGTATCTGCTTGTTTCAGGTGAACCTGGAGCCATGGTTTCTTCTACACTCAAACTGGGAATCTCCATCCTCAATGGAGGCAACAGTGATGTACAGCAGGTAAAGAGCCTTCATGAGTATGATATATTTATGTCTATAGGCTAAAAAGATTTAAAAAACAAAATTTATTTTACCGCCTATCTACATCTTGACATCTTCATTAGAGCGTTGTTGTCATCATGCTCTTGTCATCTGTGTGCAGAGGATGCTGGACTATCTGAAGGATAAAAAGGATGTGGGGTTCTTCCTTAGCATTCAGTCTCTGATGCAGACCTGCAGGTCTGTAATATATTTATGGTTACGTCGATGTTATACTTCTGCTTACCGTTGGAGGGGATATACAAGTTTTTGTACTTTTTAAGCTGATTAAATGTTTGCTGTTAACAGTGTTTTGGACTTGAACGCTTTTGAGAGACAGAACAAGGCTGAGGGACTTGGGATGGTTTCAGAAGAAGGCACCAGTGAGTATGGTCGACAGCTTTCAATGGTCACTCACAAACTCAACATGCAATGCATACAAACATCTGCATCTTTGTTCTCCTCCTTTGTTTTGTGATATAATATAATATTTTCTTAGTGTCAGTCTTTATACTGTGCATTTGTGTGTGCCTGTATGTGTATGCCTGGTACAGATATCTTTTCATGTGTCCAGAGTCAAGGAGTCATGACACATGTGTGTTAGTCGCAGCATTTTGACTGTTAATGTATGAAACTGTTTATCATTCGCTGACAGTCATGAGAATTCTGGACTCACTCCGTCTCTTTGTTTTTCTCTTCCCTACATCTTGTTCACTTTGCCCGTTTCAACTCTTTACTCCTCATGCCTATGTCCTTCCTACGCATCAATTTGCTGCTCTCGCGGTTCAAAGATAAGAAGCTAGAACGTGGTAAATGAAACTTTGCTGTCATATATTTTTCTTTCTTTCTCCCCCTCCTTTCTGTCCTTTCTGTCCCTTGTGGCTCTTCTTCTTTTGACTAGCCTTTTCCTTGCTGTGAACTTAATATGCATTTCATTTCTCACTCAAGAGCCCAGTAAAATTAAGCTTTAGAGTCATTTGGTCAGTGGTAGATTACAATATGTTGATATATTTATTCATTGTATCCAAGTTAATTTTTCTTTTTGAAGTGGCTGTGAAGTTTAATTTTCCTCCTTGAGTGTTTTATGACAGATCTACTGTAACTCCATCAAGCTCTGTCTCAGTATAGATCAATGGGAATGAAATGTGATCGTCTTATCTTCCTATTTCTTTGTATTTCATTCACAAATTGTGCTAGAAGCTAAAGTGTAGGAACTTTTTATGCTCTGCGTCGCTCTTATTTCCATAGTTTAAATGTAGTTTGTTTGCGTCTCCCGTTCCGGGCTGATCTTCACAAACTATGTAAATGGCCAGGTTAACCTCTGATCATTTCCATTTTGATTTGCTTTACTTCATCGGTATCGTAGCGTTGTTTATGAATCATCAGGTCATAATGTTTTACTGTGCTTGTTGTTAAAAAAGCTCAACGAGGCAGTCCAAAGGCAGCTCAGTAGAATCTCAGTCCTTGAGTATCTCCCTGTTATAGCGTCTATTTGTACATATTTTTGTACATCATTTCTTCTCTGCTTGTGCACAGCATATGATACGATGTGATAGTTCAATCTGGTAAGAAACAAGAAATGAAGTCTTTTTAAAGTTCCAGCTGTTGCTGCATCATATACCTTTAATGTATTTTGTTCTGGTAGCCTTCTAACTTTATTGCTACCTCTTTGCTTGGTATACCTATGGGAATATTTAACATGAGTCACAATGATAACGTATTTTTCCCGAGGCATGTGTCCATGACTGTTGTTTTAAGAAAAACCTGGCATCCCCCTCATGGCTTTGTTATGATTTGTTGTTGTTCATTCATGATTAAATCGAAGCATGCTTGTGCATCTTTTGGAAATAAACTGTTTTTACCTGATAGCATGCTATTAGAGAACTGTGAAATTGATATTTTTGCAGTATATGTAGCAAAGTGCAATGTTTAGGTTAGATTCTATTGCAAAGAAATTATGAAAGTCTTCCCAGTTCCTTCAAAAATATTGACAAAAGTGGTTATTAAAGTGCATTTTCCTGCATTCCCCCCTGATTTTCCCCCAACATCCAAGCTGATAGCTAACAGGAGTTTACAGAGTTCAGTAGATCTGTACTGCATGATGGTGTGCCGTGGAAGTTATATCTGTGTTTATGTGTTTACCATCAGTATCCATGTCCTGTTTTTTCAGCTGTATTTTTGTTATTTTGTGATTTTTATGTGTACTTTCATTGTCCACTACAGTGTGATGTGGCTGACACTTCTTGTTCATCTGAGTTGTGCAGATTTTTTGTGTTAAAAAATGTTGAGCTGGTTTGCAATACACATTTGTTCACATTCCATCACAGTCACACGTTCTTCAAGTTCAAACATGAATCTCAATTTCACAAACATTAAATAATGTCATTTTAAATAATGTCCACTCATGTCCTATTCCTATAAATAACATTTGTGCTTACTGTTTAACTTTTAATGCTAATAAAATCTAAATCCAGCAGTGTTAAATGTGTAGATGAACAATATAAAGTTGGTTTACAATATTTAACTATTTGATGAGTGCGCTTAATGAAGGTAAACTGACCTGAATACTAAATTCTATAATCTTTCTATAACTGGTCATTTGAAAAAATCATTTCCATCCATCTATTCGCTTCCGCTTATCCTTTTCAGGGTTGCAGGGGTTGCTGGAGCTTGTCCCAGCTGTCTTAGGGTGAGAGGCGGGGTAGAACCCTGGACAGGTCGCTAGTCTGTCACAGGGCTAAGACAGAGACAACCAATCGCACTCACGTTCACTCCTGCATTCACGCCTATGGGCAATTTATTGTTTACAATTTCCAATTAAATAATTATTTGTTTTTATATTTTCTTGTACGAAGACAAAATGATTGGATATTTTGATCTCCTGGTGCATTTTTCCCTTTTCTTTGTTTATAATTTGTTATATGTGTATATATATATTTATATATATGTGTGTGTGTGTATATATATATATATATGTTCAAGGTTCTTTATTTGTCACATGCATAGTTATACAAGTATAACACACAGTGAAATGTAACCACAATATATATATATACATATATAAACTATATAGAAAGAAAACTGGTCTGAATCTTTATCTACAACTTCTGTAAGGTGAAGTCAAATAGATCAAGTCAAAAAGGATACAATTCAAGTTTTGCAAAAGAACATTAAAATGTTAAAGAAACGTGAGCTAAAGGTACCCTAGCATTTTATAGGGTACTTCCTCTATAGCATCAACCTTTACTCCTAATATACATAATCTTGTGTTTACCACTATAATCTAACAGAATAAAAGCAGTTCATGTGTACGCTGTCCTGGGACTGCAGAAACCTGCTTTCGCACAGATTAATTAGCATGCCTTTTGTTATTCATCCTAGATGAGAAAGTGATGGCAGACGATGAATTTACATGTGACCTCTTCCGCTTCCTTCAACTTCTTTGTGAGGGCCACAATAATGGTAAGTCATGGCTGTACTAAATAAAACAAGTCTATTCACCAAACACCACGGCTGTATTTAGTGATCTTCCATGAGGCAGAGTGATGCCACCTTGTTTTTAGACTTTCAGCATTAAGTTTTGTATTTCATAAATGAAATTTTCAGCATACTTGGAGTCATTATCCGTGTGCATTGTGAAGCACGGTCAGGATTGCTTTCGGCTGAATATGAGTGGGGAATATAGAATAGAATGGAATAGAATAAACCTTTATTATCCCATGGAGGAGACATTTCGGTGTTACAGAGCTCTTACAGCAAGGAAAAATAAAATATAAAAGGAAGACACAAGGTGAACATTGAACGGAGATATCTATAAAATGGACAGGGATATGTATCAAATCTACAGAGTTATATATAAAATGTACAGTAAACAAACAAGCTGGTGAGTAAGATGACCAACAGGATGTTAAGCTGCATTATAGAGTCTGACAGCTGCTGGTAAGAATGACCTGCGGTAGCGCTCCTTCCTACACTGTGGGTGTAAAAGTCTACTGCTGAACGAGCTGCTCAGTGCTCGTACAGTCTCACGCAGGGGGTGGGAGGTGTTGTCCATGATGGATGTTAGCTTAGACTCTCCTCCCCAACCTGCTCAATGGACTTCAGGGGACAGTCCAGGACAGAGCTGGCCCTCCTGACCAGTTTGTTGAGTTTCCCCCTGTCTCTCTCTCTCCATATATATGTGTCAAAGATTGGTTAGAAGTTGTGAAGCAGTTTTTATTAACCACTGATATAATTGTTTCATTGTGCACTTTTTCATTCATTCTTTTTAAGAGTGATTTGGACACTCCTAAAGTTTTTTTAACATGAGTCACAGTTCCTGTGCATTCTCCCCGCATTGTTCTCCCTGTATCTCTGGTTCATGTCTCAAGGTTTCAGGTTTGTTTTTGCTTAGCTTTTCCCAGTTTAGGTTACTCTTAAGTTTTGGTTTTCGTCCACCTCGTCCCTGTTTGTTTCACCCTTTTGTTAATAAAGCTCGCTCACAACTAAGCAGTCTGCATCTTGGGTCCGTTAATAATTCACACAGAGCCTGTAGACTCCTGGTGGAGCATAGGGCCACAACAACACCACGCCAACGGACTCTATTTTGGGCTGTTCTCTTCAGCTGGGTCCACATCATTCTGGCGGCCTTTATTTTGCTCTAGACAGATCTTCTTCACGTCTGTTTGGGTCTCCCCACGGGACACTGTATATAGAACTGTAATTCCTAAACAGTTAATGCTAAATTTTTATAAAACTTCTTGAATTAAAGCTGAAAGTCAGCACTTGATGCACCTGGTGCATTATCGTCTGTCTGAATTTTTAAAAGTAGACTTCTTTAATTTTGGCAATTCAGTTAATTTTATTTTCCTTTTATCCTCAGATTTTCAGAACTACTTAAGGACTCAGACAGGCAGCACAACTACTATAAATGTCATCATCTGCACTGTGGACTACCTTCTTCGACTCCAGGTCAGTCAGATATACAGTACTTACCCTGATTTTGGTAAGACTGAGGATTAAGCACCTTATATACAATAAAGCTTTTGAAAGGTTTCTTATTAATGACTTCTGGGAGCTCAAAAAGAGTCTTAATATGAATCCAGTATATCATAAAAATTAGATATTACAGTTAGCTTCTGATATTTTTAAGTTTTTTGAGAGTTAAATAAGTCATCCAGAACCCTTGCTAACATCATGTTCTTCCTCCTGTTCCTGCATGCAGGAGTCCATTAGTGACTTTTACTGGTACTACTCAGGAAAAGACATAATTGATGAGCCTGGCAAGAGGAATTTCTCCAAAGCAATGACTGTGGCCAAGCAGGTCTTCAACAGCCTGACTGAGTATATCCAGGTAAAAATCTTGCTGCATGAATGATAAGAAATCTTAGTGGAAGATAAGATTTCTAGGGGATATTCCAAATATGGGTCTACTGCAACGGCCCTCCAGACAGTGGTTAAGTGGAGAACCCCTTCAGATCTAAACTTTGTACATTACAGAGTAAATTGACTTTTTAGAAGAAATTCTACAGGTTTTGTATTCCTGCTTAGGATATGCATTTTTCAAAACACAGTTTTGTTCCCAAAATCAGACTTTTTAGAATTTTTGAAATATTTTGTTTGGTTACAAAGAAAAAAATATGTCTTCCAAATTTGTAAGCGCACATGAATATTATCTTTATTTGCCGATGTGTGTGTTAACTTTCAGGGTCCCTGTACTGGGAACCAACAATCTCTGGCCCACAGCAGATTGTGGGACGCTGTTGTGGGCTTTCTACATGTCTTTGCTCACATGATGATGAAACTTGCTCAGGTAAGGAACATGCCATTGAAGTCATTAATTTTCAATCTTTTTCTTTTTTAGTTTTTATTTCCCGGTGTCAGGAATAATTTCCATTTAGAATCCACCCCCCCCACCCCCCCACCCCAACTATTTTCTATAATAATCTAAACGTACTTGTTTATAAAAATAGTTGTCGATTTGTCTGTTTTGTTATGCTAATTATATAAACTGTCACTCTCTCGGTTCCTACAGAGAAAAGTATGTATTTGTTTGATTACTCTCAGGTTTAACTTTAGAAAAAATCTTAACCGTTTCCTCCCTTTTTAGTCATATTGTTTCTGCCACTTTGATGAGTCTTTTGATATTTAACTGTCTGATAAATATCAAAGGATATTTAAACCTTGCAAATTTTGTCCCTGGTAAAGTAATCTGTCTATATATTAAGTCTAACTGTCTTTACGTTTTAGTTAGATTGTAACCAAATTTAAATTAGAAATGCAAGATCATCTTCCTTCATGCATACAGTATTTGTCTTGTACCTACACGTTTATTAGCTATGTTCATCGATTCAACAACTTTGTTTGACATTTTAGATTTCCACCCAGAGAAATATGAAAACATTTTCAGAGTTGCAGAAATGATGGCTACTACATTAGCAAAGCTAATTATTCTCACTCAGTCTAATGTGGAATTAGAATTCCCCGAATAATATGAACTTCATTAAAGTTGGCAGAAACAACTTGAAAAAATATACACTTATTCCTTTCTATTACTTCTATTTTCCTACTTTACATTTTTGTATGATAAAGTTAAACTACCAGTGCTATTTGATTGTGCTTTGGGTGTTTGCTTTCAATAACACATGTCTACTGTCATTCATTTGTTTTGGTTTATAAGAAGCTGCAGTGTTTACTAACCTAATTTTGTGTGGCTGTTTTATTGCTACTGACACCACTGATTAAAAGGCATTTTTTATGTCATATGACTCTCCTGAAAATTAATTCTGTACAAGTACTTTGTTTAGGCAGGTTTAGATAAAACAAAACACATACATTAAAAAAAGTTTTGTTCGGAAGTTCTATGCCAAAAAAAACTTCCAGAACAATATATGCTGTCTTGGTTATTGAAATGGAGGCTGTTGCCTGACAAAACATTAGATAGTATTCATGCTGAGACAATCCAAAAACAAAGTAAACATTTAATGTAAAACAGTTTTATTTTCATGTGTAACTCTGTTAGATGCACCCCGATCCTGGACAGCGAAACGGCGTAAGAATCTGTGTTTTCACACCAAATCCATCTCATTTAAAGCCCCTCATGCTTTTTTAAAGCCCTCATGCTTAATGCTTTCTTTAATAAGTTGCTTAATAGCCTGCACCATCTACATGTGCCTCTTTGTGTATTTTCTCTGCAGCACTTCATATTTTGTCTTTGCGTTTATTGTAATGATATAGATTTTAGGTCTCAACTGTTAAAGAAGCCAAAGTTACAGTTATTCACTTAGTTGTGCTAGATTTAGACCTCGATGATTATTACACACCAAACTGTAATTACACTTTTGTAAGTTAAGTGTCTCCGGATGTATTGTGATTGAATTAATTATTTCTTCTTTGAGGGATTCATTTCACTTTACTCCTTAAAGCCTTAACGTGTTGTATTGTCTCTCTTCATTTAGCTGTTTCATTTGCTGTAGATGATAAGCTGTTTAAAACGGTACAACTCTGATTTCGCAAGCAGTTTTTGCTGGCTTGCATGACATCCTTTTCCTCTAGATCTCCACCAGCCTGACAGCCACTATGACCTATGATAAACATTTGAAGTTTGTCATATCAGCTGGTGCAGGCCTTCAGGAGTGATAAGATTAGCATCTGCAAATATGGCTGTCGTCCATCCTGCAGTCTCTTTTTCAAATTAAGGCTGTTAGAAGAGCCATTTTCTTCCTTCCCCTTTCCTGTGTTTCTGTCTCACATCCTATCACATTCAGTGTACAATTTATTATATAAAAATGCATATTCTTTATTCAAAAATGCACCCCCAGGATCATTTTTGGAGTAGATCACACTCTGAGGTAGTGCCTTTCACTTACGTTTAAAAAAAAAAAGCAAATTATATTCAGTTTAAACTGTAATGTATACAAAAAAATGGCTTTTTTTTAGTCAATACCCTTTAAAAAGCTTGTCTCTCTGCTGTGTCTTTGCGTTCTGGTATATACGTTTTGGCTCCATTGAAGGACTCCAGTCAAATTGGTCTCTTGAAGGAGCTTTTAGATCTGCAGAAGGACATGGTAGTGATGCTTCTGTCACTGCTTGAAGGTAAGCTACTCCTCACTATCAGATCATGTCTGCTTCTTTCTGTCAGATACATTCTATTGTCCTTATCTCATCTCTGCTTGTACTGCTATCAGGCAATGTGGTGAATGGTACCATTGCCAGGCAAATGGTTGACATGTTGGTGGAGTCCTCCAGCAATGTGGAGATGATCCTTAAGTTCTTCGACATGTTCCTCAAGCTCAAGGATATAGTGGCATCTGATGCGTTCCGTGATTATGTGACTGATCCACGTGGTCTTATTTCAAAGAAGGACTTCTCCAAGGCCATGGACAGTCAGAAGCAATACTCTCCATCTGAAATCCAGTTCCTCCTCTCGTGCTCAGAGGCTGATGAGAATGAAATGATCAACTTTGAGGAGTTTGCTGATCGTTTCCAGGAGCCAGCAAAAGACATCGGTTTCAATATTGCTGTTCTGCTCACAAACCTGTCAGAGCATGTACCCCATGACACTCGCCTTCAGAACTTCCTGGAACAAGCAGAGAGCGTGCTCAACTATTTCCGCCCTTTCCTTGGCCGTATCGAGATCATGGGAGCCAGCAGGAAAATCGAACGCATTTACTTTGAAATCAGTGAGGAGAACCGCAATCAGTGGGAGATGCCTCAAGTCAGAGAGTCCAAGCGGCAGTTCATCTTTGATGTGGTCAACGAGGGTGGCGAGAGTGAGAAAATGGAGATGTTTGTGAACTTCTGTGAGGACACCATTTTTGAGATGAACATTGCTGCATCTATCTCTGAGCCAGAGGGAGATGGTGCAGAAGAAGAAGATGATGAAGAAGAAGAGGAAGGTGGAGGAGATGAAGGAGAGTCTGGAGAAGGAGATGAAGGAAATGGTGAGGGTGAAGCTCCGGAGTCGGCTTCTGCCTTTGCAGAGTTTCTGAAGAGCGTGGTTAACTTCTTTAACATGTTCACCTTCCGTAACCTCCGGCGTCGATACCGCAAACTTCGAAAAATGACGGTAAAGGACATGATTATCGGCCTGGTTACATTCGTCTACACTGTTTTGATGGGCATCCTGATTTTTGTCTATAGTATATGCAAGGGTTTCTTCACACTAATATGGAAGGCACTGTTTGGTGGAGGCTTAGTAGAGGGTGCCAAGAAGATAACAGTCACAGAGATCCTGGCCAGTATGCCTGATCCCACCCAAGATGAAGTTCATGGGGACCTACCGCCTGAACCGGGTGCTAGGGAAGTCCAAGATGCAGATGGAGTGGCAGACCTCATAGATGCTGTGGGTGGAGAGGAGGAAGAAGAGGATGGTGAGGACAGAGAAGGTGGACGGTTGCCTGGCTTTAATACTCCTGGGGGACTTGGAGACATGGGAGAGACAACACCAGAAGAACCTCCGACTCCAGAGGGCACTCCACTGTTGAAGAGGAAACTGGTGGGTTGTTCTCTCTCATAGTTGTTTATTAATATGTACACTCTTTAGTAACTGGTTAATTAATTGTAAACTAATTAAAACAGCTGGCTGCTGCAGTAGGAGGACAAGGAGATGAAGAAAAGGTTGAACACGAAGAAGAGGCTCCTCAGGAGACCGAGAAAGCAGAGTAAGACGTTTGCCTGTTGTAGTCTGATGTCAAAAATAAGCAGGATCTGCTTAAAATGTGTCCTTGAGATTAAACATAATATATTTTCAATTCACTGAATTCACTATCATGTGTGCAATTATAAACAATTTCCGGATGTTATTGATTAAAAAACAGTTGTAACTCTGCACGGTTTTGTTAGCTGTTCACATACATAGCGTACACCCTTGTAGGTATTGAGTTTTTAATCACATTTTAAACAGTGCCAAAAGTCTAAAGCTATTTTTGTTTTCCCAAGCTTAAATTTCTTTGTGTCTTTCCAAGCACCGAGAATGGTGAGAAAACAGAGAAAGCAGAGAAAGCAGAGAAGGCAGAGCCTGAACCCGAGGTAAAGGAGGAAGAGCCTGAGGAACAAGAAGAGATAAGTGTGAAGACCAAAGTGAAGAAGGACAAGAAATCTGATAAGGAGGGCTTTAAACTGTGGAATGAGCTGGAGGTTCAGAGGATTAAATTCATGGTGAGCAGCTTTTTCTCTCAGCACGGTGTTGAATGTATTTTAACTGCCATGATGAGTACTAGAAAATGAGTCTGATATGTTCAGCTAGTGTACTAGAGATTAGTTTCATACATAGAACATTTTTAAAATGACCCCTAGTATACTTTTGTGATTAGTAACTCATGGAGGACACCTTATCAGCATGTGCATTTATCGGCATTTATCACAGCATTATTGCTAATTTCTTTATTTCTTTCCAGAACTACCTTTCTCGCAACTTCTACAATTTACGTTTCTTGGCCCTGTTCATTGCCTTCGCTCTCAATTTCATCCTGCTCTTCTACAAGGTCTGTTTTGACTAAATAATTTGATGTCATGACACCTGAGACGTAGCACTGTGCATTACAAATTCAGTTATTAGAATCTGTTAGTTCTGGAGTCTTACGTGCATAAAAATAAGCATATTCACATTTATACATCAGCACCAACTAATATTTGTGATCGTGTCTTAAATATTTCTTTCAGATTTTTAGTAAAAATATTCTTAGAAGCTTTACCAAGACCCTGAGGACTGCTGTTTTTTATGACCTTTCTAGGTGTCTGACACGCCTCCAGGTGAGGAGGAGTTTGAGGGTTCTGGTCTCTTTGAGGGTTCTGGGATTTTTGAAGGCTCCGGTACTGAGGAAGACGGATCAGGATTAGATGACGGAGGGGAAGATGATGATGAAGAAGGTCCTTTGTACTACTTTTTGGAAGAGAGCACTGGCTACATGGAACCAGCAATGGCTTTCTTTGGTATTGTTCACACCATCATCTCCTTCCTCTGTATCATTGGCTACAACTGCCTGAAGGTGTGTGAGAGATTTGCTTTTCTTTACTCCAAAAAAGTTTTAGGGGTGTGTTTTCATAGGTTTCATGCGGTATATCTGCTCCATCTCCACCTTTGTAAGGTCCCTCTGGTTATCTTCAAAAGAGAGAAAGAACTGGCCAGAAAGCTGGAGTTCGATGGCCTCTATGTCACTGAGCAGCCTGAGGACGATGACATCAAGGGCCAGTGGGACAGACTGGTGCTCAACACTCCGTAAGACCCATGTTTCAGTATCATTCGTGATACTTTATTACATAGAACCTGCTAGTACCAGGTTGGTACAACAAGGCACTCTTGCCCAGAGAACTGTCACTCACTGGGTATTTTCTCTTTTTCAAAGCATCCTGTTTAAACACTAGAGATGGTTGTGCAGTAAAATCACAGTATCACTGATAGAAGACAGAGAGCAAGGAGAGATGATGAGCTGATAAAGAGTGAAAGATGATTGGGCAATGAGAAAATAAGGAAAGAAAAAAAGAACAAACAGGGTTTTAGGTCAGGAAGATATTTATCTGTGCAAAACTGGAAAGGAAATGTGTGAGGCTCCAGAGTTTCAAATAAATAAGATAAACTGAGCACACTGTAGCTAATGTTTTTATCATTGTGCAGAACCTTCCCCAACAATTACTGGGACAAGTTTGTGAAAAGAAAGGTAAGACTTTTTTGTCTTTTTTTGTCAGCCACATTTTTGCAGTTATATATTGAAGTACGACGTTCAACTCAACATCTGTATGTGATTTCCAGGTTCTGGATAAATATGGGGACATTTATGGCAGAGAGAGAATTGCGGAGCTGCTTGGTATGGACTTGGCTTCTCTTGATGTCAGCGCCATGAGCCATGGAAAAAAGCCTGAACCTGACACCTCAATGTTCAGCTGGTAAGCTCACGCATTACATGAATCAATATCATTTACAGAGTTATATTTAAAAAAGGCATAAGGGCAAATGTGTCTGTTGTTGTGCAGGATAACATCTATTGACATCAAATACCAGATCTGGAAGAATGGTGTGGTCTTCACTGATAATGTGAGTAAAAGAAAGTTTTTATGTAATTAAAACATTAAGCGAATCTGCTTTGAATGCGGTCTTCCTGATGCATTTTTTAAATATCTTTTAGACTTTCCTCTACCTGGTTTGGTACATGTTGATGTCTCTGCTTGGGCACTACAACAACTTCTTCTTTGCTGCTCATCTTGTTGACATTGCAATGGGCGTGAAAACCCTGCGCACGATTTTGTCCTCCGTCACCCACAACGGCAAACAGGTTACACTTTTGCTAAAGATACGTAATCGGGCTTTCAGTTGACCTGTTTTGTTTTTTTGTTTTTTTTACATTAGATCCTTTGTTTTCCTTCCTTTCGCTGCAGCTGGTGATGACAGTGGGTTTGCTGGCCGTGGTGGTGTACCTGTACACTGTGGTGGCCTTTAACTTCTTCCGCAAGTTCTACAACATGAGTGAAGACGAGGATGAGCCGGACATGAAGTGTGATGACATGATGACTGTGAGTGAAGGGCAACCCCCCCACAAAAAACAACAAAGCAAAAAAACCCACTTCAGGACACACCCAGCATGATTTTTTGGAGGTCGGCTCTACTATGCTATCTAAACTGACCTCTGACTTTACCTCCTCCTGCAGTGTTACCTCTTCCACATGTACGTTGGTGTGCGAGCTGGCGGTGGCATAGGAGATGAAATTGAGGACCCAGCTGGTGATGAATACGAGCTTTACCGCGTTGTCTTTGACATTACATTCTTCTTCTTCGTTATTGTCATCCTGCTGGCTATCATCCAGGGTAATTTTGTGTTATTTGTGGACGCTTACTGAACCACCGTATCATGACACAGGGCACTGCAATTTCACTGCAAACTGTATACAAATGGCTGTAAGCATAAGTCTAAACAGAAAATGGCATTTACAGCCAGTTTTAACACTGAAAAATGTAGCATTTAGCTATTTGTGCAGTATCACAAGTGAAGAAGATATTTCTGTTTTACAAAAATTAGAAAAGGGTAAAAAGAGTATTTGTCTGTCTCTCAGGTTTGATCATTGATGCATTTGGAGAGCTGAGAGACCAGCAGGAGCAAGTCAGAGAGGACATGGAGGTAAGGCTTAATTTTAAACAACCTACATCTCTCTTTCAACTACTAGACATGATTTTGTTTATCATAAAGTTTCCTTTCTCCCTTTAGACAAAGTGTTTCATCTGTGGAATAGGGAGTGACTACTTTGATACGACGCCGCACGGCTTTGAGACACACACTTTAGAAGAGCATAACTTAGCCAACTACATGTGAGTGGCATTACAAACACAGATGTGACTTTCACGCCATTAAACATAATACTCTGTTATTTAAAATAGAAAATCAGCAGATATTTGTGCTAATTGTATTAATCTGAAAATCATGTTTAACCCCTTAATGCTAATGATTTTGACTTCTGTCAAGTCTCATTTGTGTTTCTGTTTCAGGTTCTTCTTGATGTATTTAATCAATAAAGATGAAACAGAACACACAGGACAGGTGAGTAAATATAGGGATTGATTTGAGACAAATATTGATGTTTCAAAAACAAAGGTGCAGGCCTCCTTAGTATTTTTTGGAATTGTTAATTTTGAAAGTCGGCATTCACCAACGTTGCACCATTTTTCAGGAGTCATATGTGTGGAAGATGTACCAGGAACGATGCTGGGACTTCTTCCCTGCTGGAGACTGCTTCAGGAAGCAGTATGAGGACCAGCTTGGATAAAGTCATGAATCTTTACTCTGCATCCAATGGAGAAAGAGAGGAGAGAGAAGATATGAAATTTTAAGATCAAACATATCTATGTCTTAGTTTTGTCCTTTGCCTGCACAGTTCTCTCCTCTGTTAAAGCTATGCACACTTTGACTGCACTGTTGTACCACCTGCAGCAGAATGTTGTTGGAGCTTATTTAAGAAAGGGAGAGTAATAACCGTGAGGCATAAGAAGATACAAGAAGCCAGGGGCCTTTTTATTCTGCTATGACTACACTACATGGCCTTTTTGTGAAATATACATAGTTTGCCTTGCATATCAGTTGTGTCTTTTCAAATGGGGCTCTTTCGTCGCTACTGCTGTAAACGTTTTAGTGCCTATAGCAAAGCCACTGCTTCAGCAATCTCGTTTAGATTTTCAGTTTCAACACTTTTCTTTGAGATATTTTATTTATATTATTTGTAAAATTAGGATTTTTTTTTGTACATGGCTGCTGCTGACTGGTATTACATGTCTGACTGTTGGTGTTTCTGCAATAAAAGCAGCTCGCAGTCATTTTTCTGAGATCCTTGAGAGGGCAGTAAAGATATTTGGCCGCCTCTCACTCTTTTTCTCTCAAAGCTTGTCTTCGGAGAAGCAATCGTGAATAGAAACTTCTGAACTGACTTGCCAAAATAAAAAAACACACTGACATCAGTACATGGCATGTACCGGTGTGAATCAGCTGTACAGACGAACCTACTTGGCACTCTTAAGTCTTACAATGCATCCCTGAATGTATGTGGTGCCCAATCTCTGCTGGTGTTTCCGTGCCATATAAGATATCGATGATGTACACACACATACACTATAAGAGGATGCCAAGGTTATTTATTCTTTATATGCAGATCAGATCTTCTGAAGACGACCGTTTTAGCCCGTCTGTATTTCTGGCCAACAGTCTGTTTTATGACACTTTATGCACAAATAAGTTTTTGTCAGTGCATTAAAATAAGTAATGAATGTATCTAACGTATACACTTTGGCCAAAGCGTCATCTGTATAACTGAGGAATGACTAGGCTGCCTGGACGCTTTTTGATGAAAAGACATATTTTACTTAAACCATAGATACATATATTTATTTTTATTTGGGGCTTTGAGGGATTTAAATGACCCTTGCTACTTTGTTGGACACGTGTGTCCTGTTTGTGACATCCTCAGTGGTGAAGAGAAATGGTCTTACACAGGTTTATATGCCCAGTTTGCAGTCAGAAGAGAAAGTTAGCTTTTGTTTTTGCTAGTTAGGTTTTTATGATCGGTATTTTTAGGAATTCAACATATGAATTATTTTCTCAATTTAAATTTGATGCATTGATCTCAGACCGTTCTGTCTCACTACGCCTCCTCCTGAACACATAAAAACTCATTTACTCTCCATCTTGTATTTAATGTTATTATATGTCAAATACAGAGCAGTATTTTGGTTGCTGATGACTCTGAAGTGTGCATTTGCTGCTGTAGCCCTATCAGAAGCAGTTGATGTTATGGAACTGAATAGAGATCACTACTTTCCACTTGACTGAGTGTCCTCTGACTGAACCCTGTGTTTCAATACAGAATAAACAGACTATTTTAAGGAGAATGTGAAGATGTCTCCTTATTTCCGTGCAAGCTTCTGTGTGTTTCTGGATGTACATCTCCCCAGATTTGTTCTTCATGTTACCTTGTATTTAGAAGTTACAAATTCCATTCATATTTGGTCTCACAAGGTTGTTCTCCAGTAAGATGAGCCAGGCAGTCTTCATGCATTTCTTTTGGGCGATAACACTGATTTTCATTTTGCAATTACACATTGAAGTGGCAAAAGCTAGAGTTTACATTTTATTAGATGAAAGATTTTATAGGTTTGATGGTGTCTTTAAAAACTTTAACTTAACCAAATATGAAAAGTCCTTAGTTAAGCAGGACACACCCATGTATTACTGTGACAGTTTTGTTCTTTGAATGAATTTGTGTGGGTCTACATTCAACCACACAACCATTCAGTGTGTTTACTTTACAAAGCACTTGCTGGATTAAGCTAACGCCTCCATGTAGTATGTATGCGTACATTTATGAGGTTACCTGAGTGGGAGATAAGGATTACTTGTGCTTCTGTTTGGCTTTAGCAGATAGCCTTGTTTGGATATTTAATGAATCATACTTAGAGTACACACCTCTACGGTTCTGTTTTATGATATCAGGTTTCTGTGTGTACCAGAGGTAATTTATTCATACATACAGCTCTATTTCAAAAGAATTCTGTTGCACACAAACTACAAAATGCACTATAACAAACATCATTGTACATCATGTATTGAGTATGAATTTAATCAGGTCTACCATAAATAGAATGAGGACCATAGAATGAATCACCACCCTGTAGAATGGATACTCATTGGTTCATCATTTTGGTTTTTCCTTGCACAGCTGCACACAAATGCATTCTCAGTCTTTTTCTTTCAAGTGCCACTCCTCGGCAGGGGCAAAGGTTATTTGCATCACGTTACTCCAAAGTAAACACAGTGATGCAGGGCTGGGTGTGGTACCCTGTTCTACCCCTCCCTCACTGCTTGTATAAAATAAGGCATCTGGGTGGTATTAGTGTTCGGTGAAGTTCTCCTGTTTTGTTCTGCTCGCCCATCTTACTGACTGCAGCCATGTTTGTTGCCCCTCCTGGCTATCAGCCAATCTATAGCCCGGTAAGTATCTGCACGCACTGATACCCACAAAAATATGTTTTTTTCTATTAGGTCTTAAACAAGCGTCATTGTTTTTGTTCTGTTAATAACAATAATATTTGAGCCTATGGCACTGTGTGAATTTTATGCTGAGAAGATGTAATAAATTGTCCTTAGGTTCTCATAGTTTCATTACCATTACAGGATTTTGCAAATGTATTAACTCAAAAGTGCAATCACATACTTTGTTAGAGAATTCAGATAATATCACAATGGAAGGTCGGCCGTTTTTGTAAGGAGAAACCAAAAAAGTGACACCACAAAATGATAGCAAAGACTTAGTATTTTTAGTTGGATCTTCTTTTTAGTTATTCAGTTTTTTCCAGTGGTTCCCAAAAATGACACGTTTTAAGTGAGGGACATTAATGAAGGCATGAGATTAGGAAAGTTTATAACACTTAGAACAGGAGTAAGTAAACAACGTTCTAATTGTCCATAGTACTGGTCACGGTTCTTAGTAGAAGGATAGACTAAACAATCTGACCCATAAGGAAGTATAGGTCAGGATATACAGCTAAATTCAATTCATTTGTATTTATATAGTTCTAAATCACGACAGCTGTCACTTCAAGACCCAGCCAGGCCCTAATAATCAGATAGCCCCCTGTGATCAAGCACTTGGGGAGGAAAAACTCCCTTTTAAGAGGAATAAACCTCCAGCAGAACCAGGCTCGGGCACCCATCCACCATGACTGTTTATGGGTGAGGGGACAAAGACAGGGCAGAACATTAACTGGAAGTGAGTCATAGATTAATAATGACTAGCGATAACATTCAAAGTTGTGCATAAACACACAAAGAAAGAAACGCGCAGTGCATTATGGAAAGTCCCCAGCAGAATAGGCCTATTGCACCATAACTAAGGGAGAGTTCAGGGTCACCTGTTTCAGCCCTTTTGTTGAACATGGCTTGTTAATAGATTGATTAATCATATTTAAGACTTGTCCACTGTGGTGTATACTGAGGTAAAAATACAAAAATTATGTATTTTTCCAAAGAATTATGGAAGACAGTGTATATAATACATGGACTGTGTGTGTTTTGCCATGCCCAGTAACAGAGAGAGAGGCCAAACTGAGAGAGTAAGAACTGTTGTGAAATAAGATAAACACTAGACAGATTCACAATGCTGTCCATACTACCCAGGCCTTTGTATAAATATTGAAATGCTGGGCCTCTTTTGGCTTCATTGAAACAAATAATACATTTACAGATTTGGTACAAACCAAATAGAAAAGCCTGATTAATATTTTACATGCATCAAATATTATTGTACATTAAATCCTAATTTGACATTTAACTAGTAACTACACTAATAATATATACAAATATATTATGATTGTTCAAAATAACACTAGAGTACTGTAATTAATCACTGCAAAGTAATTTGTAACTTGATTTAATCATAATATGACTGACATTTGGACTATGAAGTGCGTACATTCCACAGTGTTGCTGTGTTACAGTTACTTAATATTTTGTCCCTGGCACAGGACATACCCTATCTAGGGCCTATTAATGGAGGGCTGAGGGAAGGAACATCCATCTATATCCAGGGGACCATTCCCAAGCACATCACCAGGTGAGGGGAAGACATAAACTCGTGACCCTATACACTTTACAGAAAATTTGTTATAGTCAATAACTGTTAAACAGTTTTGTCTGTTTCCAAGGTGGTTGTCTTTAGCTATGATTTATCATTTATATCCAAGAGGCAGCAGTGATTCAGGATCATAGTCCATTAACGGGCAGAGTAAAAACTGCACATACCTCACTGTGTCAACATATTAAGCTCTTTTTTTTCTTTTTCTTTTTTACAACAGTTACAGTTTCCTAATCTTATCTGCTTTCTTTCTTTCTTTCTTTTCATTGGCAGGTTCTTTATCAACCTGATTTGTGGAGAATCTGAATCCAGCGACATTGCCCTACACTTCAACCCTCGATTTGATGGCTGGGACAAGGTGGTCTTCAACACCTGTCAGAATGGATCCTGGGGGTCAGAGGACAAGATTCACAAAATGCCTTTTAGAAAGGGAGAGCATTTTGAAATGGTCATCATCGTTACTTTGCAGGGCTACCAGGTCAGGACAAACTGTTGTACAGACAATGAAAACAAATTCTATGTATGTAAAAATGTAAAAATCTATTCATGTAAAAGCTGTAAATGAAGACTCAATAAATGGTTTATTCTCAGTATAATATAATTGTAAGGTATTATAGTCAGTATGTGATCAGTTATATTATTACCACTTATGCTTCTTTTATTGATTTAATCCAACACAAATATGACATTATTCTGTTGCAGATTAAAGTAAATGGGATTGATTTCCATATTTTTCAACACCGCATCCCTATGGAGCAAGTTCGTGGGCTGCAGATTGCAGGAGATGTTTCTATCCAGACGATTAATTTTATTGGGGTGAGTCCTCAGCTCCGTGAATCTTCCGCATTGATGCTTCGGGCTTTGCTGGGAAAAATAAATTAAGTCAAAATTATCAAAAGTTTAGATTTAACAAGTCTGGCAGCTGTTGGCTAAGGATTTCTGCTTATGTGCCCAATAGGGCATGCATAGGTATCATGAAGGAATGGGAATAATTAAAAAAGAACGTGTTGCATCATATTCAGAAAAATCTTTTCTTTCATGTTTTGCTGGGTTTAAAAGTCATCTCTTTACAAATGTGAAATTAGCAGATGAATAAATATGTTTGTATGAATGAATGAATATGTATGTTTCTATCAATATGCCAGATTTCTCCTTGTATTTCAAACAACACAATCTTCTGTGTTTGATCATTATTATGGTCAACAGCACTTACTTTGTGAAGATTTTGTTTTTAATTCATTTTTCCCCCTATTTGATCTTTTTAGGGTGGAATGGGAGGAGGAATGGGAGTGAGTATATATATGTAATATCAAAATGATACAAATTCATTTACCACAGCTTTTTCATGATTACAGTCATTACCTGCTTTTCAACAGGGAGGATATCCAGGAGGTGGCATGGGGGTATGTTACTTTTGCTCAGATGTGATTTGCATTCTGTTTATTTAAATATTACTGTAGTGAGATAAAGTGTGCATATATTTAATTTGAACTGCACCGTGCTTCTTTTGACATCCAGGGAGGTTACCCAGGTGGCATGGGAGGAGGAATGGGAGTAAGTGTACTGAGTAACTGAACATTTGCTTTTGATAAGATTGCTGTAATTTTTCAAGTGCCACATTAGTACGCAAATGGTAAAACATACATATTTGAACTTTTCAGCCAGGAGGATATCCAGGAGGTGGCATGGGGGTATGTTACTTTTACTGAAACATGTTTTACATTCAGATTCTTTAAATATTACTGGATCTGTAGTGAGAGGAAGTCTGCACATTTGAACTGCACTGTGTTTCTTTTGACATCCAGGGAGGTTACCCAGGTGGAATGGGAGGAGGAATGGGAGTAAGTGTACTGAATATTGTATATTTTCTTTTGACAAGGCCACTGTAAGTTTTCAAATAACATGCTAGTACACACATCATTAAACAAACATGTTTGAACATTTCAGCCAGGAGGATATCCAGGAGGTGACATGGGGGTAAAAAAAAATACTTTTATTCCTCAGATTTACATTTGCTATATTATAAAATGCAGGTCACACATATGTAACAGAATAAAGTAATTTTAAAATTTCTGATTGATTCCTTGCAGGATGGATATCCAGGAGGCATGGGAGGTGGAATGGGGGTATTGAATTATGTTATAACTTAAATAATCTGTGCAAGCTGAATTTTTATGACAAAAATCTTAATTTAAGTTTCATTTATCTTTCATTTTCATTTTGTTTTTGTATTTCTTTTTATTATTATTAATATCATTATTATTATTATTTAAGGGCAACTTTCCAGGCTCAAATCTGCCGGTGAGAACAATGCACAAAAAAATCGACACGTTCTTTTTATACACAGTTCATATATATTCACATTTGCTAAACCTACTCATATTTTCTATCTACTAATCAGGGTATGAGTGGGCAGCCAGTCTACAACCCTGTAAGTAAAATTTGCATAACACTCAACTTTCAGTCCAGTCACTGACTCCACGGGTATTATATCGAAAGATTAAATCTGAAAATATGAGGTGAATTTAGTCAAATGAAGATGATTTGTTTAGAGAACATAAACAAGCTCACATGCTGAACTTTGTTTAATGAAAATGTTCAATTTTACCTTTTCTATTATTATGACTAAGAAAAGCATGTGGGTTGTGAAGCTTGAACTTTTGTTGGTTTCTGAAATGATGCATAACAAAGAAAGTTTGACAATCACTGTTTTGTACACCTCTTATTAGGCCACCTGTGTTACTGTGTAATACTGTAATATTCATATAAGATATCTCATTTTGTTTTTAAGCCTGTGCCCTACTCCAACATCATCCCAGGAGGGATGTTCCCTAAGAGGACCATCATCATCAGAGGCATGGTTCCCTATGGAGCACACAAGTGTGTGATTTTAAGACTACTTGCCGAAATCTCTAGTGCAGTACTAAAGTGCTAACATGAATGTTTAACGCTCATGGATGTGTGTTTCAGATTAAGGATCAACTTTTTGGTGAGCAGATCTCGAGACATTGCTTTCCACATGAATCCCAGAGTGAGGGAAGGAATTGTTGTAAGAAACAGTATGATTGGAGGAAACTGGGGCCAGGAGGAGAGAGAAATGAGCATGAATCCATTTATGGAGGGCCAGTACTTTGATGTAAGTAACATCAGTCACGCAGTCGTAATATCAAGTCCTTATGATGAATTTTAGAAGCAAATTTTAATGTGATTTTGGCAAATTCTAGAAAACTTTGTGTGTCAGCATTCAAAAGTTTTCCCTCTGTCCCTCAGATGTCAATCCGTTGTGGAAACCAGAGGTTTAAGGTGTTTGTGAACGGGCAGCACCTGTTTGACTTTTTCCATCGCTGGCAGTCCTTCAATGAGATCGACATGCTGGACATAGAAGGCGATGTGCAGATCTCCTACATCCATTTCTGATACCCCCCCTCCCCAAAAAATAAATAATTTTGTGCAACTTTCAAAACTATGTCATCCACAGAGTTGCTTATCTCAGTTTCTTACCTGCTTTGAGATCAGATATCTCAATAAGATCAAATGTCACCTCAGTATCTGCTGTATTGTTTATACCAGTTAACTGAATTAATAAATCATGAATCATTCATGAATTAATTGATTTATTTCTTATGCAAAGCTTCTTCAGTTCAAAGTCAAATGGTGGAGAGTCCCAGATTTAAGCTCTGTGGGAGTAACCCACCGAGAGGGACAATGGACCCCCTAATGATCCTCTACCTAATCACATGAGCCAAGGTGTGAAAATGGGTGTGGATCACAATCAGCCAAGGTTTCAGGTGAGCTCATTGTGAAACCTAGCCCCACCCTATCATGTGATTTCCTGAGGTCAGATGGCCCAGGATGTGAGTGGGCATTAAGGCATCTGGGAAGGGATCTCAAAACTGGATTATAGATGGCAGACAGTTGGTGTCGTAAACCACTGCCTCTGTTCAAAGATGGTCGCTCACAGTGGACGTAAATGGCTTCTTTTACTCCTCTTTCAAACCATCTGACCAAAATGTGAACATTGGCATCCTCGAAAGAGAGACCTTTGTCCTTTAGATGCAGATGGACCACCAAGTCTGAATAGTTTATATTAATGGGCCAATAGGTTCAACTATAGGAGCACGGGGGTGTGTTTAAATGAGACACAGACAGGAACGTGACTGGAAAGAACCAGTCTGCTTTAGTGAACCAAACCATAAGTTCTGACAACCACAGGGTTAAGGCACTTTACAGAATTGTGGAAAAGAAAATTACAAAAAATTAAAGAAAAGTAAAACCACACAAAACTACTAATATAGCACCCTGGCCAAGTGTTAGCTTTTAGCTCTCAATGTTGGGTGCACCCTGGTAACTGACTCCTTAACTTTTACAGAAAACAGATGACTCAAATTCAATGTCCATTCTAATGAAGATCTTACACACCATTCACATGTGGAAAATGTTCTACACGGCAGCTTATTATTCAGAGTCCTAAATAAAACTTGTCAAGGGGTATAGTCCAAAAATTCCCAGGGTGCGAAAGAAATTAGGGATGAGAAAATTTCAGTCAGTGCTCTTTCATATAACCACCTGAGTGTGAAAGTGTGAGTGATACAGGCCTACCACACCGCAAGGTGCAGCAGATCATCAGGTGGAAAAGAAGGAAATCTCGGTCTCAGAAGAGGAATTCAAATACTAATTATGCTGTTCTAGCTATAATCCACAACTTAGGCTTGTGTTGAGATCATATTAGACATCAATTTGCAATTAAAATACTCAAATTTGCAAAAAAAAAAAACCCACTTCTCTTATACAACCTATCCATTACCGCAATGTATTGTCAAAACATTTTTTTGTAAATTGCAAAATAAGCACTTTTCCAAAAACAATAGGAAAACATTAAAACTTACCAAGCAAATTATATAAAGTTATTGCATATGCAACAATTATTAATCAAAATAATTCAGATGAATTCAGTTATACAACAATAAGTTGTTCAAATAACTTTTGATTTGAACAAACAGACAAAAATTAACTGAGGCATACACAATATGTGCTCACCGATCTCAGTGCATCATGCTCTCATAGTGATGTGCGAATCATGAACGAATCGTTCAATACTCGAGAATCACTTTACTGACTCGTGAATCATGATTCACAAGCCCAACTGACTCGTTGACTGACTCATCCCTGTTACTGAAGCAAACTAATTTCATTAGTAGAAATATATCTAGCTCATAATTAAAATTGTGGAAAAAAACAACAACAACCAGTTTCTTAACAAAAACATTTCTGCTCTGGACTGGACGAAAAAACCCTGAGTAAAAACCTCACATCAAGACAATAGCTCATCAGTTCACAGCATCGCTGTGCTAACATGCTAACAGCACATTTGAGCTACTCAAACATGTGGGGCTCTAAATGACATAACAGGGCACGTTTTTTACTCTTTAATGACAGTAATATGATGTCTCAACGTGAATACAAATAAACATAAGTTGTACTTTAAGTGTTACCTCACTCCTGGAAGCAGAATGAGATGAACTTTCAGGCAGTTGATAACAAATTAGACTTAACAAGGCTAACAGTTTAGCTCCACACAGTGCTCTATAAAGTCACTGGAAAACTGTAGCATCCGACTATTTACTCACTGCCACTATTTTCAATATGGAACATCGCTGATAACCAGTGAACTTATGTGCAGCAGAATTTGTCGCAAACTTATATCTAGTACTTTTTCCAACTTAAAAACTTCAGTGTCTCAGCAAACAAAACACTGCAGCACAGCACTCTTTTCCACCCCCAAGCACACGACTACACATGCCTAGAAGCGGACACAGGGAGATCATTTTATGTGGGTTACAGATTATTGTCAAGGCCATTCCAATGACAAAATGATAAACTAAAGTAAATACCTAGAAAATAAGTGCATACTGTTGTGTCTTTCTCTTGGATTCTGTTATGTACAGCGCCAAACGCTGTCCCTGTAGAAAATCCTCAGACTCCTAAGTTATAGCAAAGATGTATACATTACATGAATCAGGACATGCACATGTAACAACTGTCAGTGAGGAAAGACTTGCTTTCTTAACACTATGACTCGCTCAGTGTACTTGAACTGCAATTTATTTATTTATTTTTAAAGATGTATATTGGGAATACGTCTTTAGATGGAAAGCCAACAGATGCACAACCTCCTCCATGAAGTTCGTGTTTTGACACTTCTGACAATTTTAAGGTTAACGAAAAATAGGGTCAAGTTAAGGCAACCAAGCTAGGCATTCTTAACCTCTTCATAAACTTTCTTATTGTACGTATTAACATAGCCTTAAAAACAACAAGTTTTCTGATCAGATAATTCACTTTGTGTAAAACAGGCTCTGCTGCTTCTTTCTTCCAAGAATGGATGAAGTTTATTCTTATATAATTGTTTCCTTGGGTGTGACAGGTCCTCCATACAAGTGCTGACTCACTGTAAAGTTCAAGCTTTCGGGTTTAGTCTGGCAGTGTCTGAGCTGTTTTTACGAAGAGTTTTTTTTTTTTTAGCTTAATTACTCTTTTGCATTCAGGTGGTTGAACAGAAATGGTGTGTTTGTTAGGAATTAATTTCTCTGATTCTGCTGCAGTGTGTGTGGGCATGTAGCATGGAATCTAGACCTCTTCACCCTCTTATTGATAAGAGTGTCCCCAACTGCTACAGCAAATGTAATTTTACACTCACTTGGCTCTGGATAGTGTAATAAAACTTCATAAGACAAGGTTGGCTTATAAGGCGTTTTTTCAACCCGTCATTTTATAAGAAAGGGGTTGAAAATAAAATATCAGTTCTTTATGTCCTTGGAATGAATTTGGCTGCTTGTTTATGAGTATGTCTGTGCAAACTATATATAGAGAGCCACATAAGGTTTCTTCTTGCTGTTAGAAGGAATCAGCGACGGGCTGGATTATGTTCTTTGTACTTGTACTGGGATAGCACACTTTGGCAGTGACCAGTCTTGTCATTTTTAAGAGTGAGTCTGTCACTGCCAGGGCATTTTCTTGGATCCATTCCTGTCCTCGAGCAGCTCAACAGTTGGAGTGCGATTGGGAGTGGAGTGGCATGATGACTGTAGAGGCAATGTGGCTGTGGAGAATGATACTGGCATGTCCAGGCTCTCCATGGAGTCAGAAAGGGTTCGGTTGGTTTCGTGCTGTGGACAGAGGACATAATGGTTGGGGTGGTGGACCTCCACTGTGGTCACAGACTCCAGGCCTTTCAAGCAGAGAGGGGATGAGCGTCCAGTGGGGTCACGACCACCAACGGCTCCAAGCTCCATGGAGGACTCGTCCATGTTCACGTATAGAATCTCATCTGGATCTTGTGGGTCTGGCAGATCCTCAAGGGCTTTTTCGAGCTCACAGCGCAGTGACTCGAGTGATGGACGATCTTTTGGGCTGCAGAGGTAATTTCTTCCTACATAGATCTCTACTTTATTTAAAAAGACTTTTTGCACACATAACTACAAAGCACTCTATAAAAAAAGCATTTTACGTTATGTATTGAGTATGAATTTAATCAGGTCTACCAAGAAGACTTGAAAAATAGAATGAATCACCATCCTGTAGAATGGATACTCATTGCTCAATCATTTTGGTTTTTCCTTGCACAGCTGCACACAAACGCATTCTCTGGGTTTTTTTTTTTCACTCAAGTGCCACTCCTCTGCTGGGGCAAAGGTTATTTGAATCAGGTTCTTCCAAAACAAACACAGTGATGCAGGGCTGGGTGTAGTACCCTGATCTACTCCTCCCTCACTGCTTGTATAAAATAAGGCATCTGGGTGGTATTAGTGCTTGATCACAGGGAGTTATTCTCCTACTTTGTTCTGCTCGCCCATCTTACTGACTGCAGCCATGTTTGTTTCTCCTCCTGGCTATCAGCCAATCTATAGCCCGGTAAGTATCTGCACGCACTGATACCCACAAAAATATGTTTTTTCTATTAGGTCTTAAACAAGCTTCATTGTTTTTGTTCTGTTAATAACAATAATATTTGAGCCTGTGGCACTGTGTGAATTTTATGCTGAGAAGATGTAATAAATTGTCCTTAGGTTCTCATAGTTTCATTACCATTACAGGATTTTGCAATTTATGAACTGAAAACTGCAATCACTGAACATACTTTGTTAAAGAATTAAGATAATATCACAATGGAAGGTCGGCTGTTTTTGTAAGGAGAAACCCAAAAAGTGACACCACAAAGCAGTTCAGAGGAATCAAAAATGACTTAGTATTTTCAGTTGGATCTTCATTTTAGTTATTCAGTTTTCTCCAGTGGTTCCCAAAGAATGACACATTTAAAGTGGGGGACATTAATGAAGGCACGAGATTAGGAAAGGTTACAATGCTTAGAACAGGATAAGTAAACAAAGTTCTATTTGACCATAGTACTGGTCACGGTTACTAGTAGAAGGATAGACTAACAATCTGTCAGATAATGAAGTGTAGGTCTGGATATATAGCTAAATTCAATTCAGTTGCATTTATTATAGTGCCAAATCATGACAGCTGTCGCTCAGCCAGGCCTCAACAATCAGATAGCCCTCTGTGATCAAGCACTTGGGAAGGATAAACTTCTTTTTAACAGGGATAAACCTCCAGCAGAACCAGGCTCAGGGACAGGCACAGGTGGATATAGACGAGGCGAAACAGTTGCTCAAAGTGAATCAGAGATGAATAGTAATCCTTGCTTTTATTTAAGCAGTATGGAAATATTAGTTGCTGAGAGGGACTGGAAAGAGAGACCATATTTCTCTGATAGTAGCAATTTAAAATCCTTCTACTCACCTACAAGGTACCATATAAACCCAATAGAGCCCTTTGCTCTCAGATGGCAGACTTATTTGTGATTTCTTGGGTATTTCAAGCCCCTCGTTTGTGGAGACAAGTGTTGTGCCAAGGTAGATATGCCCAACAGAATTTGTTTCCCCTGCACTGGGAGGATTTGCTGGGCAGGGAGAATGGATCCAATTGATTACGCCCGAATTAGAACCAACTAGACATGGAAGAAATTAGCTTTTTTAGTGAAAACGTGAAAAGTGAGTGTCATTACATTACCGTTCAGTTTATATGTTACAACAGAAAATTATATATTTATTGTTCTCTTGTGTTATCGAATGGGATTATTTCAATAAACTTTCAGATAACTGGCGATTATTATTTGTATCCTCTTGTAACTTTACTGTATAAAGAGCTAAAAGCTCCAACATTTCAGGAGTCATTATAAGAAGTGTTTGTGAACTAAAAATGAACAATTTGGGATACTGTTTGTCTGTGATTTGGACACATGCTAGGTAAGGTAATGTCTTTTTAAGTAATGGTTTAATCACGGCCACCTTAAAGACCTCTGTACATGGCATCTTAACAGAGACAGGCTGATCATATTTAAGACTTGTCCACTGTGGTGTATACAGTCAAAAATACAAAAATTGTGTATTCGTCCCAGCATTACGGTGGACAGTGTATATAATGTATGAACTGAATGTGTTTTGTCATGCCCAGTAACACACAGAGAGAGGCCAAACTGGGAGAGTAAGAACTGTTGCGAAATTAGATAAACACCAGTGTGTGAATGCGAGAGTGAATGAATAGTGGCATTGTAAAGCGCTTTGGGTGCCTTGAAAAGCGCTATATAAATCCAATCCATTATTATTATTATCATAGATAGATTCACAATGCTGTCCATACTGCCCAGGCTTTTGTATTAAATATTGAAATGCTGAGCCTCTGTTGGCTTCAAAAATGATTTCACTGAAACAAATAAAACAACAGATTTGGTACAAACCAAATTGTTTGGAAATGCCTGATTAATATTTACTAGAGTACTGTAATTAAGCACTGCAAAGTAATTTGATTTAGCTGATTTAATCATAACATGACTGACATTTGTAAGTGTACTTCATAGACTTGCATACAACACACAGTGTTGCTGTGTTATAGTTACTTAATATTTTGTCCATGGCACAGAACATACCCTATCTAGGGCCTATTTATGGAGGGCTGAGGGAAGGGATGTCCATCTATATCCAGGGGACCATTCCTAAGCACATCACCAGGTGAGTGGAAGACATAAACTTGTGACACTGTACACTTTGCAAGAAATTTATTATAGTTAATAGCTGTTAAATATATTTTGTCCATTCTCAAGGTGGTTATCATTAGTTATAAGGGGCTGGACAGCGTCAACGCGTTAACGTGCTAACCGCGCTAATGCGGTGAAACCATCCAGCCCCAGGCACGGGCGATCCGCGGTAACTCGTTAACGGAGATTTAATGCAGTTATGAAGTGAACATCATTTTAACGAGATTAACGCTGACAGCATTAATTTTATTTTCTCTTTCTTTCTTTTCATTGGCAGGTTCTTTATCAACCTGATTTGCGGAGAATATGAATCCAGCGACATTGCCCTACACTTCAACCCTCGATTTGATGGCTGGGACAAGGTGGTCTTCAACACCTGTCAGAATGGATCCTGGGGATTAGAGGAGAAGATTCACAGGATGCCTTTTCGAAAAGGAGAGCATTTTGAAATGGTCATCATTGTTAATTTTCAGGGCTATCAGGTCAGGTAAAACTGTTGTACAGACAATGCAAACCATTTCTCGTTTACTTTATCCTGTAAGTAAAGACTCAATAAATGGTTTATACTCACTATAATATAATTATAAGGTATTAGTTATAGTCAGTCAGTTATATTATTACCACTTATGCTTCTTTTACTTCTGTATTGATTTAATGCAACACCAATATGACATTATTCTGTTGCAGATTAAAGTAAATGGGATTGATTTCCATACTTTTCAACACCGCATCCCTATGGAGCAAGTTCGTGGGCTGCAGATTGCAGGAGATGTTTCCATCCAGATGATTAATTTTATTGGGGTGAGTCCTCAGCTCCGTGAATCTTCCGCATTGATGCTTCGGGCTTTGCTGGGAAAAATAAATTAAGTCAAAATTATCAAAAGTTTAGATTTAACAAGTCTGGCAGCTGTTGGCTAAGGATTTCTGCTTATGTGCCCAATAGGGCATGCATAGGTATCATGAAGGAATGGGAATAATTAAAAAAGAACGTGTTGCATCATATTCAGAAAAATCTTTTCTTTCATGTTTTGCTGGGTTTAAAAGTCATCTCTTTACAAATGTGAAATTAGCAGATGAATAAATATGTTTGTATGAATGAATGAATATGTATGTTTCTATCAATATGCCAGATTTCTCCTTGTATTTCAAACAACACAATCTTCTGTGTTTAATCATTATTATGGTCAACAGCACTTACTTTGTGAAGATTTTGTTTTTAATTCATTTTTTCCCTATTTGATCTTTTTAGGGTGGAATGGGAGGAGGAATGGGAGTGAGTATATATATGTAATATCAAAATGATACAAATTAATTTACCACAGCTTTTTCATGATTACAGTCATTCCCTGCTTTTCAACAGGGAGGATATCCAGGAGGTGGCATGGGGGTATGTTACTTTTGCTGAAGCATGTTTTGCATTCTGTTTATTTAAATATTACTGTAGTGAGATAAAGTGTGCATATATTTAATTTGAACTGCACCGTGCTTCTTTTGACATCCAGGGAGGTTACCCAGGTGGCATGGGAGGAGGAATGGGAGTAAGTGTACTGAGTAATTGTACATTTGCTTTTGATAAGATCACTGTAATTTTTCAATTGCCACATTAGAATTCATATTATTCAACATTCATATTTGAACCTTTCAGCCAGGAGGATATCCAGAAGGTGGCATGGGGGTATGTTACTTTTGCTGAAGCATGTTTTGCATTCAGTTTCTTTAAATATTACTGGATCTGTAGTGAGAGGAAGTCTGCACATTTGAACTGCACTGTGTTTCTTTTGACTTCCAGGGAGGTTACCCAGGTGGCATGGGAGGAGGAATGGGAGTAAGTGTACTGAGTAACTGAACATTTGCTTTTGATAAGATTGCTGTAATTTTTCAATTGCCACATTAGTACCCAAATGGTAAAACATACATATTTGAACTTTTCAGCCAGGAGGATATCCAGGAGGTGGCATGGGGGTATGTTACTTTTACTGAAGCATGTTTTACATTCAGATTCTTTAAATATTACTGGATCTGTAGTGAGAGGAAGTCTGCACATTTGAACTGCACTGTGTTTCTTTTGACTTCCAGGGAGGTTACCCAGGTGGCATGGGAAGAGGAATGGAAGTAAGTATACTGAATATTGTATACTTGCTTTTGACAAGGCCACTGTAAGTTTTCAAATAACATGCTAGTACACACATCATTAAACAAACATGTTTGAACATTTCAGCCAGGAGGATATCCAGGAGGTGACATGGGGGTAAAAAAAAATACTTTTATTCCTCAGATTTACATTTGCTATATTATAAAATGCAGGTCACACATATGTAATAGAATAAAGTAATTTTAAAACTTCTGATTGATTCCTTGCAGGATGGATATCCAGGATGCATGGGAGGTGGAATGGGGGTATCGAATTATGCTATAACTTAAATAATCTGTGCAAGCTGACTTTTTATGACAAAAATCTGAATGAATTAAAATTTTCCTTCTTTTATCTTTTTTTTGTGTCTTTCATTTTTATTTATTTATTTATTTTTATTTCTTTCTGTTGTTATTATTATTTAAGGGCGCCTTTCCAGGCTCAAATCTGCCGGTGAGAACAATGCACAAAAAATCGACACGTTCTTTTTATACACAGTTCATATATATTCACATTTGCTAAACCTACTCATATTTTCTATCTACTAATCAGGGTATGAGTGGGCAGCCAGTCTACAACCCTGTAAGTAAAATTTGCATAACACTCAACTTTCAGTCCAGTCACTGACTCCACGGGTATTATATCGAAAGATTAAATCTGAAAATATGAGGTGAATTTAGTCAAATGAAGATGATTTGTTTAGAGAACATAAACAAGCTCACATGCTGAACTTTGTTTAATGAAAATGTTCAATTTTACCTTTTCTATTATTATGACTAAGAAAAGCATGTGGGTTGTGAGGCTTGAACTTTTGTTGGTTTCTGAAATGATGCATAACAAAGAAAGTTTGACAATCACTGTTTTGTACACCTCTTATGAGGCCACCTGTGTTACTGTGTAATACTGTAATATTCATATAAGATATCTCATTTTGTTTTTAAGCCTGTGCCCTACTCCAACATCATCCCAGGAGGGATGTTCCCTAAGAGGACCATCGTCATCAGAGGCATGGTTCCCTATGGAGCACACAAGTGTGTGATTTTAAGACTACTTGCCGAAATCTCTAGTGCAGTACTAAAGTGCTAACATGAATGTTTAACGCTCATGGATGTGTGTTTCAGATTAAGCATCAAGTTTTTGGTGAGCAGATCTCGAGATGTCGCTTTCCACATCCATCCGAGATTCAGGGAAGGAATTGTTGTAAGAAACAGTATGATTGGAGGAAACTGGGGCCAGGAGGAGAGAGAAATGAGCATGAATCCATTTATGGAGGGCCAGTACTTTGATGTAAGTAACATCAGTCACGCAGTCGTAATATCAAGTCCTTATGATGAATTTTAGAAGCAAATTTTAATGTGATTTTGGCAAATTCTAGAAAACTTTGTGTGTCAGCATTCAAAAGTTTTCCCTCTGTCCCTCAGATGTCAATCCGTTGTGGAAACCAGAGGTTTAAGGTGTTTGTGAACGGGCAGCACCTGTTTGACTTTTTCCATCGCTGGCAGTCCTTCAATGAGATCGACATGCTGGACATAGAAGGCGATGTGCAGATCTCCTACATCCATTTCTGATACCCCCCCTCCCCAAAAAATAAATAATTTTGTGCAACTTTCAAAACTATGTCATCCACAGAGTTGCTTATCTCAGTTTCTTACCTGCTTTGAGATCAGATATCTCAATAAGATCAAATGTCACCTCAGTATCTGCTGTATTGTTTATACCAGTTAACTGAATTAATAAATCATTAATGATTCATGAATTAATTGATTTATTTCTTATGCAAAGCTTCTTCAGTTCAAAGTCAAATGGTGGAGAGTCCCAGATTTAAGCTCTGTGGGAGTAACCCACCGAGAGGGACAATGGACCCCCTAATGATCCTCTACCTAATCACATGAGCCAAGGTGTGAAAATGGGTGTGGATCACAATCAGCCAAGGTTTCAGGTGAGCTCATTGTGAAACCTAGCCCCACCCTATCATGTGATTTCCTGAGGTCAGATGGCCCAGGATGTGAGTGGGCATTAAGGCATCTGGGAAGGGATCTCAAAACTGGATTATAGATGGCAGACAGTTGGTGTCGTAAACCACTGCCTCTGTTCAAAGATGGTCGCTCACAGTGGACGTAAATGGCTTCTTTTACTCCTCTTTCAAACCATCTGACCAAAATGTGAACATTGGCATCCTCGAAAGAGTGACCTTTGTCCTTTAGATGCAGATGGACCACCAAGTCTGAATAGTTTATATTAATGGGCCAATAGGTTCAACTATAGGAGCACGGGGGTGTGTTTAAATGAGACACAGACAGGAACGTGACTGGAAAGAACCAGTCTGCTTTAGTGAACCAAACCATAAGTTCTGACAACCACAGGGTTAAGGCACTTTACAGAATTGTGGAAAAGAAAATTACAAAAAATTAAAGAAAAGTAAAACCACACAAAACTACTAATATAGCACCCTGGCCAAGTGTTAGCTTTTAGCTCTCAATGTTGGGTGCACCCTGGTAACTGACTCCTTAACTTTTACAGAAAACAGATGACTCAAATTCAATGTCCATTCTAATGAAGATCTTACACACCATTCACATGTGGAAAATGTTCTACACGGCAGCTTATTATTCAGAGTCCTAAATAAAACTTGTCAAGGGGTATAGTCCAAAAATTCCCAGGGTGCGAAAGAAATTAGGGATGAGAAAATTTCAGTCAGTGCTCTTTCATATAACCACCTGAGTGTGAAAGTGTGAGTGATACAGGCCTACCACACCGCAAGGTGCAGCAGATCATCAGGTGGAAAAGAAGGAAATCTCGGTCTCAGAAGAGGAATTCAAATACTAATTATGCTGTTCTAGCTATAATCCACAACTTAGGCTTGTGTTGAGATCATATTAGACATCAATTTGCAATTAAAATACTCAAATTTGCAAAAAAAAAAAACCCACTTCTCTTATACAACCTATCCATTACCGCAATGTATTGTCAAAACATTTTTTTGTAAATTGCAAAATAAGCACTTTTCCAAAAACAATAGGAAAACATTAAAACTTACCAAGCAAATTATATAAAGTTATTGCATATGCAACAATTATTAATCAAAATAATTCAGATGAATTCAGTTATACAACAATAAGTTGTTCAAATAACTTTTGATTTGAACAAACAGACAAAAATTAACTGAGGCATACACAATATGTGCTCACCGATCTCAGTGCATCATGCTCTCATAGTGATGTGCGAATCATGAACGAATCGTTCAATACTCGAGAATCACTTTACTGACTCGTGAATCATGATTCACAAGCCCAACTGACTCGTTGACTGACTCATCCCTGTTACTGAAGCAAACTAATTTCATTAGTAGAAATATATCTAGCTCATAATTAAAATTGTGGAAAAAAACAACAACAACCAGTTTCTTAACAAAAACATTTCTGCTCTGGACTGGACGAAAAAACCCTGAGTAAAAACCTCACATCAAGACAATAGCTCATCAGTTCACAGCATCGCTGTGCTAACATGCTAACAGCACATTTGAGCTACTCAAACATGTGGGGCTCTAAATGACATAACAGGGCACGTTTTTTACTCTTTAATGACAGTAATATGATGTCTCAACGTGAATACAAATAAACATAAGTTGTACTTTAAGTGTTACCTCACTCCTGGAAGCAGAATGAGATGAACTTTCAGGCAGTTGATAACAAATTAGACTTAACAAGGCTAACAGTTTAGCTCCACACAGTGCTCTATAAAGTCACTGGAAAACTGTAGCATCCGACTATTTACTCACTGCCACTATTTTCAATATGGAACATCGCTGATAACCAGTGAACTTATGTGCAGCAGAATTTGTCGCAAACTTATATCTAGTACTTTTTCCAACTTAAAAACTTCAGTGTCTCAGCAAACAAAACACTGCAGCACAGCACTCTTTTCCACCCCCAAGCACACGACTACACATGTCTAGAAGCGGACACAGGGAGATCATTTTATGTGGGTTACAGATTATTGTCAAGGCCATTCCAATGACAAAATGATAAACTAAATACCTAGAAAATAAGTGCATACTGTTGTGTCTTTCTCTTGGATTCTGTTATGTACAGCGCCAAACGCTGTCCCTGTAGAAAATCCTCAGACTCCTAAGTTATAGCAAAGATGTATACATTACATGAATCAGGACATGCACATGTAACAACTGTCAGTGAGGAAAGACTTGCTTTCTTAACACTATGACTCGCTCAGTGTACTTGAACTGCAATTTATTTATTTATTTTTAAAGATGTATATTGGGAATACGTCTTTAGATGGAAAGCCAACAGATGCACAACCTCCTCCATGAAGTTCGTGTTTTGACACTTCTGACAATTTTAAGGTTAACGAAAAATAGGGTCAAGTTAAGGCAACCAAGCTAGGCATTCTTAACCTCTTCATAAACTTTCTTATTGTACGTATTAACATAGCCTTAAAAACAACAAGTTTTCTGATCAGATAATTCACTTTGTGTAAAACAGGCTCTGCTGCTTCTTTCTTCCAAGAATGGATGAAGTTTATTCTTATATAATTGTTTCCTTGGGTGTGACAGGTCCTCCATACAAGTGCTGACTCACTGTAAAGTTCAAGCTTTCGGGTTTAGTCTGGCAGTGTCTGAGCTGTTTTTACGAAGAGTTTTTTTTTTTTTTTTAGCTTAATTACTCTTTTGCATTCAGGTGGTTGAACAGAAATGGTGTGTTTGTTAGGAATTAATTTCTCTGATTCTGCTGCAGTGTGTGTGGGCATGTAGCATGGAATCTAGACCTCTTCACCCTCTTATTGATAAGAGTGTCCCCAACTGCTACAGCAAATGTAATTTTACACTCACTTGGCTCTGGATAGTGTAATAAAACTTCATAAGACAAGGTTGGCTTATAAGGCGTTTTTTCAACCCGTCATTTTATAAGAAAGGGGTTGAAAATAAAATATCAGTTCTTTATGTCCTTGGAATGAATTTGGCTGCTTGTTTATGAGTACGTCTGCGCAAACTATATATAGAGAGCCACATAAGGTTTCTTCTTGCTGTTAGAAAGAATCAGCGATGGGCTGGATTATGTTCTTTGTACTTGTACTGGGATAGCACACTTTGGCAGTGACCAGTCTTGTCATTTTTAAGAGTGAGTCTGTCACTGCCAGGGCATTTTCTTGGATCCATTCCTGTCCTCGAGCAGCTCAACAGTTGGAGTGCGAATGGGAGTGAAGTGGCATGATGACTGTAGAGGCAATGTGGCTGTGGAGTAAGAACTGTTGCGAAATAAGATAAACACTAGATAGATTCACAATGCTGTCCATACTGCCCAGGCTTTTGTATTAAATATTGAAATGCTGAGCCTCTGTTGGCTTCAAAAATGATTTCACTGAAACAAATAAAACAACATTTGGTACAAACCAAATTGTTTGGAAATGCCTGATTAATATTTACTAGAGTACTGTAATTAAGCACTGCAAAGTAATTTGATTTAGCTGATTTAATCATAACATGACTGACATTTGTAAGTGTACTTCATAGACTTGCATACAACACACAGTGTTGCTGTGTTATAGTTATTTAATATTTTGTCCATGGCACAGAACATACCCTATCTAGGGCCTATTTATGGAGGGCTGAGGGAAGGGATGTCCATCTATATCCAGGGGACCATTCCTAAGCACATCACCAGGTGAGTAGAAGACATAAACTTGTGACACTGTACACTTTGCAAGATATTTATTATAGTTAATAGCTGTTAAATATATTTTGTCCATTCTCAAGGTGGTTATCATTAGTTATAAGGGGCTGGACAGCGTCAATGCGTTGTATGTGAATTTTCAGTCAAACCTTTGTTTTAGGTGTATTTGACCAATGTCTAGAATGTGAAATGTTGGTATAACGGTGCTACTTGAAGCCTGAAAAAGATCTCCCATAAATAAAAATGAGCAAACAGCAGTAGCAGATGTCCTGACTGGGTTCTACGTTAGCATTTAGATCCCTCCAGAGTTTTGTGCACACGGTTTAGGTAAAAATGAAAAAGGTTGAGTTTTTACATTTAGTTCAGTATTACTTGTTGCCTGTGTCCTTGTCTTTTGGGAAAATACTTTACACAAGTAATGGCTCAAAAAGGATTCCTTTTTTTTTACTGTGCTGCAATTGATTACTGGATTATTTGTGCCATTAATTAGTGTCAACTAATTTTTATTCAATCTCCACATAGGATATGCTTGTGAAGATGGAATATGGGGGAGAGCAGAAGTGCGTTGAAGTTCCACAAAGGGATGAATGAAGGACATGCATATTGTATTGAAGAAATAAGTGATGAGAATGCTATTATTTGCATTTACCAGCTCACCTATGTCAGACCTTTTGATAAACAAAATTCTAATGAAAGTGAGAACATGTACACTGTTACATCTTTCAGAAAATGTTTTGAAATTGTGGTGCACAGTTCAGAATAAATGTTTTTCAAAAACCATTGCATCTTTTTAGTTAATGTTTATTTCCAAAAGAAATTTCTAGATGTTCAGAACAGTAAAATTCCCGCTTATTAGAATTAATTAGAAGATAACTCTTACGTAGTTAAACTAAAATACTCTTTTGAGAGTTAATATATAAACTCTTAACACCAAGTGTTAAATTATCAACTCCAGACAGATTTGGTGTTTAACACTAAATCAGAGTTAACGTACCGACTCTCCAAAAAGAGTTAAATTAACACTCTCTGGTGTGGACCCACATAGACACTTTAATAGTGTTGAAATCAAATCCGACAGTGTTAATTTGAACATGCTGGATTTGCTGTGTATATTTTAGTGCTAAAAACTAAGTACAGGGAGCCTACATCTCCTATGACTAACTGTCTGACAACCACTCAAACACTCATCAAGTTTGGGGATGGCAGCAGCACATTGGTTGTGACAGCCAGCAAATGTCAGACCACCTACAAGGAGCACCTTTAAGCACCTTGTAACTCTAATATGAACCTTAAACCCAACAAGTGTTGCAGCAGGTCATTCAAACCCTGTTGCACTTGCTGGGATTTTTCTGCCGTGACATCTACCTAAAACACTGCCAGAAGAGGGAAATGCATCATGTGATTAATAACAATAATAAAAACAATTTCTTCTACCTAACCCCCATTTACAGCAACTTGCAGCATCTCAGATATACGCAGCTAATCAACGTCGTTGACAGGCTATGACAGCGTCCTTATGTGCCGACACTGGTGTTTTAGCTAGCAAAGCAGCTGGCTGATGTGGAGTGAAGCCACATTAATGACAACGTGTACAACCATTGGAGATGTGAGCAGGACAGACAGAACAACTGACGGAAAAAGTGTGGACTTTATACCAGTTTTTAAATTGTGTTGATTGGCCACGTAAAACCAGAGTTATGATAAAAATATCTGCAATGTTTGGTTTTCTTTCTGAATACTATCGTTGCGGGAAGAAATGGTAAAACCGGCGTTTTATAAGGAAAACGCTGGAAAGCACTCTCCACCTGTGAGCAAAAACAAAACCAAAAAAATCCCACCCTTTCCTATTGGTGGAAAAATGTACCATGTCGACCAATCAAAAGATGATAAGGCAACGTGGTATTTAGTTGTTTAGGAAGGGGGAAGTTTTAGGAGTTACGGCGGTGTTTTGAGATGTGAGAGATTTGCGACGTTTAGCGCAAATCTTGTGTAGTTAGTGTGTAGTGTAGTTTTTGTTGTGTGTGTCAGAACAATGAGGCGACTGCTGAATGTTACAGGTGTTACAGCAGTGATACATCTCCTGTTGTCAGGCCTGCAGGTATCAGGCTGTTGTTCTCCTTTATCTCATAGTGGACAGAAATTATTTTTGGAGTGGCACAAATAATTTGTGTGGCATCAAATTTAATGCAGAACAGCTGATTGTTCTGTAAATAGTTTGAAATGAACTTCCCCTGCCAGTGGCGAACTCCCTCAGACATCGGTGCGTTGGTGGTTCTTTGTGTCTGGGGATGGGCGTCCAGGTACACACCGGCTCACTCCTTGGCGGCCGCTTATCGGGGCCTGGAGCCTGGGGCTCGCTCGGGCCACTTCGGAAGTGGGGTGCCCCGGCCTCTCGGCCTGGGGCTCGGTCACTCAGGCACAGCTGGCTGCCGGCGGAGCTCACGGGCGCGTCACTGCAACTCCCCCTGGCTTCTGCTCCGCGGCTGCTGAGTGAGCCCTCATCTGGGACTCTCCTCAGCTCTTTCTGGGACAGTGGCGCGGCTGCCCCTCTGTTAGTCTTCCTTGGTCTCTTGTGTTCTGGGGGCCTCTGGATGTCTGGAGTTTTGATATATGCTTTTTTTTTTTTTCCTGCCCATTCTGTTGGTTTTTGTTTTTTGCCCTTCTCCCCCGTCCCTCTTCTCAGCTGTTTCTCTTTCCCTCTTTCTTTCTCCCCTTCTTTCCTCCAGTCAAGTCTGTCCCGTATTCAGCAAGTGAAAATAAAATAAACAATAAAAGGTGAATCAAATGGACCATTATGGCAAGGCTGGATGGTCAATTTGGTAAAGTAAATCCGTTGGGCATCTTTCTTTGCCTTTAGACAATAATTCTGATGGCAAAAGAGCCAAACGGGACAAGCAAAAAAAAAAAAAAAAAAAAAAAAAATGTCTGGAGTTTTGATCTTTCCTGTGCTCATTTTTAGGGAGTATCCCAATTCAAAGTGCCCAAAGTGAGCTTTTACGCGAAGCTTGTTTCATTTAGGTTTAATCGAGTCTAATTGGGCTCTATCTTAATTGTTGATGGTTTCATTTTATTTCATATTGCAACATTCGTTTTGAAAATATGAAGGTGGCAAAGTGGTTAAATGTTTTACTTTCACAAAACGTGTAGCTCTGTAATCTGAATTAACAAGTTAGACTGAGATAAAAAATCTGTAATTAGCCCCAAACAGGAGATTGTGCAATACTGTACAACCGCTATTTCATTTTTTTTCTGATAGAAGCTTACGCCTCTTTGTCAGCTGAAACTCTATTTAACTGCGTTATTTTAAATGTCTTATATTTAAACGAGGAGATAGTGCACACATCTGTTTCCAAACAAACTTTTCTGTCTCAAAATCCCAAACTTTAGGTGTTACATATCACTGTGCAGTGTGTAAAAACACGGGAACAGCCTCTAATGTTACAGTTGGGAATGGAGAAATTACAAACCATAATGCCTTCACACAGATTAAACTTGCAAAAAGTGCACAGAAAATAATCCCTTTAGCCACAGGTAAATAATCTGGCGGTCGTTTCTGCCCTTTATCTCTGATAGTTTCCAAAAAAGCTCCTGGTTACATCTTTGCTTAAAAAAATCACGTGGGAATCAGACAGGTGAATGCTGACTGGCTGATAGCCCGCTGCAGCCGTTAGCTGAAATGTACAGCTCGAGATATTTAAAACAGAAAAGTGATCCCGTGTCTGCCTCATCAGGTGAAATGGGATCCAGGAAAGCAGTTTGCTCATTGCCCCGGTCCCAGAGAGACATGTAATTACGCTGTGTCACTGCATCATTTCATGTCTGGCACTGATCACCACCTGCACTCATGTATATATCTTTCTACGTAGCACTCATAATTCTTATTCTCATGTATATATCTCATGTATATCTCATGCACATATCTTTCTTTCTACATAGCACTTTAATTCTTATTGTTTGCACTGAAGCACCGCAGCAATTTCCTAATGTTGTAAACCTCAACATCTGGCAATAAACCCATTCTGATTCTGATTCTGATTCTAAAATCAATTGGGCCCCTGTCGCGATGACAGCTCTAATTTCACACTTGATACCAAAATAATTAAAGAGCCCGAAGCGTTTTCAGTACAAATGAACTGCTGCAGGGGTGTGGTTGGCATGAGGAGCGGCAGCTTTAACAGCAAAATACAAAAACAGTCATTTTGCTTTTAGATATAAATAAACAGCTAGACAAAAGCTTCAGTGACAACAATGGAAGGATTACTTAATGAGAACATGGACACACAGTTCTCACCCTTATATTCTTACATAAACAGAAAATAAGTATTCCTGTTTTCATGTAAATACTGAGTGCTAGGCCTTTGCGCTACTCAGTGTTTGGCATGCAAATATGACAATCGGTTTGGGCTTGCATTTAGATTTAAAGGGTTTAACCTGGAGGGATCTTATCTCTGACCTGTGCTCTCATGATAAACAGCAATAAACTGTGTTTCAGCGTCTTTACGGAAGGCTGCGAAATAAAATACACACAAAATACACGCCTGTGAGAAAATACACACAGTCACAGCAAGACTTCAGACACAAAACCCCGAGGCTTTCATTATTATATCTGGAGACTTTAACCATGCCACACTGGACTCTACTCTGGCTGCTTTTCACCAGTTTGTGAATTGTCCCACAAGAAGCAACAGGACAATTGACCTACTGTATGCTAATGTGAGAGATGCATACAGAGCCACCCCCCTCCCCCCACTAGGGAAGTCAGACCACAACCTGGTTTACCTACAGCCACAATACACACCCCTCGTCCAAAGGCAGCCGATCACAACGCGCTCCATCCGGAGATGGACCCCAGAAAAGGAGGATGCTCTGAGGGACTGTTATGACACCACAGACTGGGATGTGCTCCTGAGCCCACATGGTGAGGACATAGAGGGGGCGACACACTGTCTTACAGACTACCTCAACTTTTGTGTGGACACGGTCGCCCCTGCTAAGACGGTACGGTGTTATCCTAATAACAAACCGTGGGTAACACAGGAAGTCAAAGCTGTCCTCAACATGAAGAAGAAGGCTTTCAGGAGCAAAGTGAAGGAGGAGATGAAGGCAGCACAGCGGGAGGTGAAACGCTGCCTGAGGGAAGCAAAGGACACCTACAGGAGGAAGGTGGAGCAGAAGTTGGAGAGGAACAATATGAGGGAGGTCTGGAATGGTGTGAAAACCATCACAGGCCACAACACCAAGAAAAGCACAGTGGGGGGGGACTGTGGAGAAGGCAAACGAACTCAACAACTTCTTCAACAGGTTTGACCAGCCCACAACCCCCCCACCCTCACCTTCACTACAGAGTCCAATCCCCACTCTCCTACCTCCCTCGCTTCCCCCCCTTCCTGACACCATGACACCCCCCTCCTCCAATCCCTCTCTCAGCAGCAAGACATCTCCCCCCCTCCCCTCTTCCCAAACATCTCCCAGTGTCACAGTGGATCAGGTCAGGAGACAACTGAGGAAGCTTCGCCCCAGAAAGGCAGCAGGCCCAGACAAGGTGTGTCCTAGGATGCTAAAGGCGTGTGCTGCTGAACTTGGGGAGCCGCTACAACGAGTCTTCAACCTCAGTCTGCGACTGGGGAGAGTGCCCGCCCTATGGAAGACATCCTGCATCGTCCCGGTCCCCAAAAAGAACCGGCCCAATGAGCTGAATGACTTCCGACCGGTGGCACTGACGTCACATCTTATGAAGACTCTAGAGCGGCTCTTCCTCAACCTCCTCCGACCACAGGTACAACATGCCCAGGACCCACTACAGTTTGCATACAAGGTGGGTGTCGGAGTGGAGGATGCCATCCTGTACCTCCTACACAGAGCCCACTCACACCTGGATGGGGGAAAAGGCACGGTCAGGATCCTGTTTCTTGACTTTTCCAGTGCCTTTAATACCATCCGGCCCTGTATGCTTCAAGAAAAACTGAACAGGATGGAGGTGGACCCCTGCCTGGTGGCTTGGATCTCCGACTACCTCACCGACAGACCACAGTACGTCAGGCTGAAGGACATCACGTCTGACACAGTGGTCAGCAGCACAGGAGCACCACAGGGAACTGTGCTGTGCCCTCTTCTCTTCACCCTGTACACCTCTGACTTCTGCTACAACTCTGAATTATGCCACATTCAGAAGTTTGCAGACGACACAGCCATCATGGGGTGTATCTGGGATGATCAGGAAGAGGAGTACAGAAGTCTGGTGAGGAACTTTGTCGCATGGAGTCACACAAACCACCTGCAACTCAACACCTCAAAGACTAAGGAACTGGTTGTGGACTTCGGGAGGTCTAGAGCAGGTCCACTGCCGGTTCAGATAGAGGGGGAGGAGGTGGAGGTGGTCAACAAGTACAAGTACCTCGGGCTGTGGGTGGACAATAAACTGGACTGGTCATGCAACACAGAGCACCTGTATAAAAAAGCCCAAAGCCGACTGTACTTCCTCAGGAGGCTGAGGTCTTTTAACATCTGCAGGAAGCTCCTGAGGATGTTTTACCAGTCGGTGGTTGCTGGAGTACTTTTCTATGCTGTGGTGTGCTGGGGGAGCAGCACAGCAAAGAAGGACTCATCCAGGCTGGAGAAACTGATCAGGAGGGCTAGCTCTGTGGTCGGCATGAAGCTGGACACTCTGGTGACAGTGGCAGAGAAAAGGACATTAAAGAAACTGATGGACATTATGGACAATGCCAGGCATCCTCTGCACACGGCCATTAACAACCAGAAGAGTCTGTTCAGTGACAGGTTGCTTCTCCCAAAGACAAGAACTAACAGACTTAAAAACTCCTTTGTCCCACACGCCATCAGACTGTTTAACTCCTCTCTGGAGGGGAGAGGGAGGGGAAACAGGAGGACAAAGGAGGGAACAACTAAGCTGTAGTGCCTCTTCACCTCACTGTGCAATACCTTTTGTGCAATACTTTTGTAAATAGTCAACTGTGCAATAGACTCAATACTTGAAATGTGCAATTCACTTGTATTTTTATTTTTATTCCTATTTATTCTATTTATCCCCTTCGTATATTTTATTTATATTGTCTCTGTATTTATATATATGTGTGTGTGTATAACTCTGTAACTTCTGTCGGTGCTGTGCTTTTTTGGAAATCGAATTTCCCAGAGGAACCCACCCGAGGGATTAATAAAGTTCTATCTTATCTTATCTTATCTTCATGTCGGTTACCTTCACGTGCTGCTCTTTGGCAGTTTTACAGCTTTTATTCTGAACATCTTTCTGAAGTGACTGGTTTTTGCTTGTATTCAGCAGAAACTGGAAACTAATCCAACTTGCTGAATGTATTTACACAGTCTTGTTTGCCTCCAGTGCAGTGTCTTTGTCACAAATGTGAGAAACAAATTAAAAGGTGATCATGCCAAAAGGTAGTGAAATTAATACAAAATTGTGAAGGCAAAGTGCCAGAAGAGTAAATACATGGTCACAAACTGTGTATCAGGTTAAATTGTCTAAGTGAGGGTTATGCTTGTGTTTTACTATAACACCATCTAGTGGATATCTAGTGCTCATTGTTCTTTGACAAATACTTTCAAATAGCTTCACAGTGCAAAGCAACCAGAACTGAAGGCAGATACAGTAAAGGCCTCGCAAGGGAGGAAACAACATTTGATATCTATGAGTTCTACACTCCAAACGGTCAATTATTAACAAAAAAACTTGCTTGTCCAATTTGAGCCTTTGAAAATGGGGGGATTGTATGAAAAAGGCCTAACTCCTGAACGAGCATTTTCAAGGATTTCAAGCACCTGTACCAGTTCAATGTTCACTTGAAAGACCCCCTTATAAAGTACTTCTAGCTGAAATGATGAGGACAAAATCCGTGCTGCTTGTTTGTGAAAAATCTGAAAGTTGTGGCTGTATAGACAAACACAGTGAAAAATTTCTGAAGTCTCAGTGTCTCCCTGTGTGTTGATGCAGAATGTGTGCACACAGAAGACTCAGTGCCAGTTATCAATTTAGTTATTTATTTTTTGCACTGCATTAGATAACATCAAAATAGTGTTTTCAAAAATGACAATAATATTCCCAATTGTGTTATTTTTATGTTGTAATCTTTATGAAAAAACTTAAAAAAAACAAACAAAAACAAAACACCTACCTCATAATCTTTTGAGTCTGGTATATGGCGGGGCGCTGTGGACACCCAAGTTTGTGAATGCAATAACTCAAGAACAAGACAATGTAGAATTTTTAAATTAATACCATGGTTGCATTTACTAAAAATCTCTGTAAGGTTTAAATCTCAGGGACCTTGACTTCAAGGTCAGAGCTTAACTTTTCTAAAGAAAAGAGGATTTTCCCATTTATAAAACATGTATGTCTACTAGGAGGCTAAAGGTTAGCACTATATTTAAAAAGAGTTACAAACAACAATTAGATGATGCTTAAAGCTGGTTTATTTAATAAACATCCAGTTTATTTCCAATTTGGATCAAATTATGTCTGATTGAAGGACTGATGTAATGGTAAGTTGTCCGCTGCTCCGCTTTGAATATTGGTAAGAACTTGACACAGAGATTACTTAATGGATTTTAAGCAAAATTGTGCCTTAGTTCAAGAACATATTCATCAGTTGTTTTTATGTTTTTAGGCTTTTTTTCCCTTTTCACAAGAATTGCTAGTTCCCCTAGAGTTTTGGCCACCTCAACAATCAAGTGATTCCCTATGAGCAAGCAATGAGCGACAGTGGGAAGGAAAAACTCCCTTCTAAAAGGAAGAAACTTATCATGTTTGGTTTTGATAACCATCACTTCAAATAGAAAAAAACAGCACAAAAACACTCATAACTATGACCCTCATTCGGAAATAGGCACCTGCACCGGGAGCAAACAAGGCGCACAAAAGTGGCGCCGCAGACGGAGAAAAAGCGCGGCATACTTTTACGTTTTAAAATTGACTTGGTTTGCACTTTGAGAATCAACTTGTGAGAACTGTGACTACTGTTCATGTGCTGCAATAAACGAGAGACCACTGTATATAATAATAAGTATATAATATAATATTCTCTATGACTATTGTCTTCGACCTGTTAACATTTAATATTGTCTTGATAGAGTCAAATAATCATGCAGCAGAGTCCTCCCCTGTTGCTTCTCCTGACTCCCCAGTCCCTGGTCCCTCCACTCCTACTGCTGCACCCACAGGTATGAACATCAAGCACTGATAGCTTTTTACTTGCTTGAATCCCCTTGTGATCACCTTTACTAAATATCTACAACCAATCTGTTCATATCCTGGTTTTCTTCAATTTTGAAAATGAAAATCTAGTAGCAGCCTTCTCATTTCTTTGTGGTGTTTTGTTCTGTGTTTTACAGGCCCACAGAGGAGGACAGCTCGAAGGCGGGCGAGGGAAGGGTCCCAGGACGGTCCATCGGCAGTGGAGCTGGCTATCCTGGAGTGCCTAAAGAGGCCACGCCCGTCTGCAACAGAATATTTTCTCCTCAGCCTTGTTCCTGCTCTGGAGAGCATGCCGCCTCAGACACAAGAATTCGTGAAATTCCAAATTTCTAAATCAGTTTTTGAAAATAGCACAGCTGTGCTAAATTTGGAAACATTGGACCCTAATGATCAGTAGTTTTCTGATGAGGCAGCAGCTCTCCAGGGCAGAAACAATGTTCTTATGTTTCTCCTCCTTCTCCCTGAGGCTCTTCCACTCCAAGCTGGGTCCTTTTTATTCCTGTCTGTCTGTAAATAGTTAGATTTCATATATTTATGTTATTTAGGTCCTTTTGTTACTGAATTTATATATTTTATCAAATAAACATTTATAATGACAAATGTCTTTGTTCTACTACACAGCAAATATTGGCACCCGACTTGACAAAAGTAGAATTTATTTCATATTACACTAATAACAAAACATACTAATACAGTGGGATGCATAAGTTTGGGCAACATTGTGAAAAGTAATTATTTTCCTGTACAAATTGTTGGTTGTCTCAATAAAAATTGTCAGTTAAATACATCATATAGGAGACACACAGTGATATTTGAGAAGTGAAATGCAGTTCACTGGATTTACAGAAAGTGTGCCATAACTGTTTAAACTAAAGCAAGCAGGTGCATAAATTGGTAACACAAAAAAAGAGAAATAACATAAATATGTAGTGTATATCAATGTGTGTGTCTCCTATATGATATATGTAAGTGACATTTTTTACTGTAACAGCGATTCATACAGGAATATAATGACTATTAATAAGGTTGCCCAAACTTTTGCACCACACTGTATATAGGAACATAGTGAAGACAAGTTGCAGAGTAAAAAGAGGTTAGTTTATTTTGGAGTAGAGCTCCATTTATTAAGAAAATGTTAAAAAGACAGGAACACTCTTTAGAGGTTTGTGGGTGGCTCTTAAAAGAGCCGTTGTGGGGAAGTCGTTCAGACTTCAAACAGGCTACTCCTTTGGTTGCCAAGACACAGCTCCCTCTGCCGAGAAGTGAGCCATGAACTTCTCCCTCACCAGGACAGCCTCTCTGGAGGAGTTGTTTGCTGCCATACGACCCAGGTCTTGCAACGGCTCCACCACAGCAGGCGCCACACCTCTCACAGCAGGTGCCCCTCTCTCGTCCACAC
>NC_141357.1:34502278-34507278 GCF_057382095.1 Aulonocara sp. 'chitande type north' Nkhata Bay
ACTACAAATATTATGAAGTCGTCTCGTACCAGTTTGCTATCGGTAAACACCGAGAGCATTCACTGTTAGCATAGCACATCCATGTTAGCAGTGTATAAATGGATAGTTTAGCATATATTAGCGCAGGTATCAATAAAGGACTACCGTATTAAACACTTTTACTAACCTCAGGCAGATGGACAGGCGCTCTGCTGGTGGGATTGAGCGCCTGTAATTGGTGTCTAGGCGGGCAATTCTGGGACCGACGCGGGAAAGCAGGTCCTCAAACTGGCCGAGTGACAGACGATGATATCGCTGGAATCTGCCGTCATCCAGGCGCAGCTCCTGTAGCAAATGGTGAAACTCACCAAACTGCTCACGCGTCTCGAGGACCTGATGGACCCAGGTACGGCGAGGACGTCTTTTACGCCGCTGCTCTGCTCTCCACAGTAAATAGAGAAGGGAGACTCTCTCCTCAAGCGCTAGCTCGACAGCTGCCATCTTGCAAAGATACCAGTCTGGCACAACAGATGCGGTCACCGTCGATGAAAAAGTTGTTCCATTTAACAATGTTGCATCTATCTGCATCCAAGCCTCGCAGCTGCTCCAGGATGAGAATTTCCATTTTTGCCTGTTGCAGAATTTCAGGGTTTCTCTCGTTGACTTTAATAGCAACAAATTCGTTGGTTTTTGTATTGCGACATTTGGTTACAATACCAAAGCGCCCTTCTCCAAGGAAACCCTCGACCTCGTAGTGACCTCCCAAAAGGGTCCCTTTAGATATTTCAAGATCATCTATAGAGGAGGATGTGTTGGCTGATGCGTTGACATATTCTTGTTGAGAAAATTCTTCTGAGTATTGGGAACTGCAGCTGATTTTCTGTGATTCTTCTCTTTTACAACTAGAAGGCTGCTGAGAGACCACAAGGTTTTGTCCCCCTGTGCTACTCATGTCAGTGCAGGGAGAACTCTTAGAGAGGCCAGGATTGAAAAAGGGGTGGTGGAAAACCTCCGAGGGTGTTATGCGCTGGTTTGGATCCAATGCTAACATCTCTTTGATTAGGCTGACAAATACATTTTGGATTTTTTCCCCAACACCCGCTTATCTTCAGTAGTTGTTCAAGGTCATCGAGGCACTTAAGTCTTATGCATCGAGTGTCCTTGGACTGACAACCTGTCTCATCTTGAAATTGTCTTTCGGTCTTAAATGTCCAGCGTTGTCCGTTGTAGTTGTCTTTTATGAAATAGTTATCAGCGTATAAGCCAGAGTCTAAAGCATGATCTGGTGGCTGTCCCTGGGTCTGTATGATGAATTTCAAAACATCATAATCATTTCTCCCAGGGTAGAAAGGAAACCCTGTAGCAAGCTCCACAGCTACCAGCCCCAGGGACCACATGTCTATTGCTTCATTAAATAGACTACCAATCATAACCTCAGGTGCTCTATAACCAACCGTCCCCACACAGTCACCATTGTAACCATACTAAACACAACACCATTGCATTAATCTAGCTAAGTGTAAACAGCAGTAAATACTAAATATTCAACGTTGTTGTGCAGCACGCAGGACAGACAGCGCACAATGTGCTTCGAAGTAGCAGCCAAGAAAGGTGTAATTTAAGTCTACGAGCAGTGAACACCCGTGTGCATACCTGTGTGGCTCAGCCACCGATTGTGCAAGTTCCCCCACTTAAAATGATGACAGAGGTCAGTAATTTGCACCAGAGGTACACTTCAACTGTGAGAGACAGAATGTGAAAAAAAAATCCATGAATTCACATGGTAGGATTTGTAAAGAATTTATTCGTAAATCAGGGTGGAAAACAGGGTGACCCCACTGTAACAACACATGTATTTTGTGAAAAATCACAATTTTGCAACTCAAAACTTTAAGAGGCATAAAAGTAAAACGGTAAAAGATTTGAAAAAGCTGATTTATACCTGAATAGCCCAATAATTTGAGAACATTTTAAAGTTTGAATGGTTCTAGGTGAAAATATGAGGAAGTAGTTAAGTTTCAAAAACAAGCATATTTTAGCAGAATTGCGGAAGTTTCCCATTCATTTCAAAGGGACAAATTAAAGGAAAAAAGTGGAATATTTTAAAAAGTATAATAGCAAAAAATACCAAAAGTCATAGCGTACATTAGCAGAAATAGCAGAATAGTTAAAAATTTGAACGGTGAAAATCGGCTGAAAATTGTGGGACTAGTTAAGTGCCAAAAAACGTACGGAAGCAACTAGAATAAAGTAGGATAAAGAATAAAGAGAAACAGGAACTCAATACAATTATTGCCATTTCTGAAACATGGATCAATGCGGAGAAAGGAATGGACTTTGGACTGGAGGGATATGAAGTGAATTTTGTAAATAGAAGGAACAAGAGTGGAGGGGGAGTAGCTATGTATGTGGATAAAAACCTAAACTACAAGGTGGTAGAAAGTAGAGATGGACCGATCCGATATTACGTATCGGTCCGATACTGACCTATATTACTGGATCGGATATCGGAGAAAAATAAAAAATGTAATCCGATCCATTAAATATCACGAAAGCACCTCACAAAACTTGCAACACGCCGTAACTCGCCTCAGAACGTTAGCACGTCGGAGCAGTATGCATCACGTGATAGAGCGGCTGTGGCATGCGGGACCTGTCGGTGGTCTGGATAGCATGTGGAGCTTCGCTAGCAACCTGGCATTTCATCTCCGACAAAGTTATCCCCGAGAGAAGTAAAGCAAGTGTGTAAGTCCATCTCTGAATGTAAAGCATTCCTGCGTTAAGCTTAACAAGCGACTGCCTCTCGCTCTCCGGCTGCTACTTCAATCGTGAAACTGCTTAATGATCAGCTGATCGGCTTTTCTGTCGCGAGTCCGTCTGTCTTGTTTGTTTTTGGCCCACTTTGCACCAGAAAGAGGAAACCAGCGGCTGAACAACAGCAGCACGTTTAAGCTTGATAAGCTGTTGTTAGAATGTATTTAATATTACTTTCTACTCCAGGATCTTTTTCTACGTAGCTGACGCTGGTAACTGTGCAGGGGCGGATCTAGCAAAGTTTAGCCAGGGGGGCCGATAGGGCATTAACAGGGAAAAGGGGGCACAAAGACATACTTTTCTTTCTTATTCTCATTTAAAATGTCGAGCTTTTAATAAATAATTATTTGACACCCAAAGTTTTAATTTGATGTAAAATGAATAGAAGTCAATTACTGTATATAGTGACTATTAAGTCTAATATATACACCCTAGTAAGCTATAGTACTTTTTCCTTTGGGAAGGTACCATCTGTGCAGTCTGCAATTTTGTTGAAGAAAGATGTTGAATCTATTTAATATTTCTTGAAAAATAATTGATTTCTGTGCATTTTTTTCACACTTCATCAAATTAAGGTTGATTACGTCGATTAAGCATCATGAGGTGGAGCGTGAGGGGTGGTTCCCTATTTTTTATTTTTGTTGTTGCTGGGAGTTGGAACCCTATTAGTTAGGTTTCTTAATATTTACGCTAAGTACTCTTTAAAATACCAGAATAGTGAGGATGGTGTAGGTTTAAGTTTATTAGATTGATCAGTATTGCTGAACTAGGAAATATTTTTTTTGTATACAGGTATAACAGAATAGCTTTAGTGTAGTTGTTGTTTTAAACTTGAGTATGAACTTGCAGACTTGCAAAATGCAGCAAGATATTTTAAAAAACAGTTTTGTTGATTAAAAAACACTATATCGGATTCATATCGGTATCGGCAGATATCCAAATTTATGATATCGGTATCGGACATAAAAAAGTGGTATCGTGCCATCTCTAGTAGAAAGTATGACAACTGTAATTGATAATTTACTAGAATGTATAACAATTAAAATTTATAAGGAAAAAGAGAAAAATGTAATAATTAGCTGTATATATAGAACACCTGGCTCTAGTATTCAAGTATTTAATGACTTCATAGAGGAAATATTCTCTAAAACAAATCAAAAAGTTATGTTTATCTGTGGTGATTTTAATATTGACCCGTTGAATCCGAAAAAGCATAAAATGACCGACGAATTCCTAAACACTATGTACAGTTTGAGTTTACATCCTAAAATAACCAGGCGTAGCAGAATTACACCACATTGTGCCACTTTACTTGACAATATTTTCACTAACAATATGGAAAACAACATTGTGAGCGGAATATTAATTAATGACATCAGTGATCACCTATCAGTTTTTGCAGTTTATGACACTAATTATAAGAAAAATCAGCATGAAGAAAAACTGAGATACAGACGTGTAAGGACAGAAGAAACTATGAATGCATTTAAGAACGATCTATTAAATCAGGACTGGGACAATGTGTACAAAGAAGCTGATATTGATATTGCATATGGTATATTTTTAAGAATATTCATGGAGTTGTACGATAAAAACTGTCCAACAATAAAATACAACAGAAAGCACAAATATTCAGATAGACCATGGATCACTAAGGGTTTACAAAATGCATGTAAAAAGAAAAATACACTCTATAGGGAATTCCTAAAACAAAGAACAATAGATGCTGAAAATAAATATAAAAAATACAAAAATAAGTTGACCAATAGTATACGTGTATGTAGAAAGGAGTATTATAGTAAAATATTGAACAACAATAAACATAATATGAAGGGAATATGGGATGTTTTAAACGGTATCATTAAAAAAAATTCTGGACAACAAAGTTATCCTCAATACTTTATCGACAATGGCAATATTATGGAAAACACTGCTGATAAGGTCAACAGCTTTAATCATTATTTTGTATTTTTTTTTAATATATTTTTTGGTCCTTTTACAGCATCCTGCCATGCGATTACATTTGTTCCTGACCACCGAGAACACTCACATTTACTTTTATCGAGTGGAAAAAAAGTTAGCTTGTATATATTATGCTAACATAGCTGTGTCGCTAGCGGTCACGTAGCACATCATTATATACCAGCTAGCCCAACTTCAGTAACCCTACAAACGTCACTGCTGTTTAGTTTTCGGTCTTCATTTAT